>NC_056745.1:766193331-766216956 GCF_019279795.1 Protopterus annectens | reverse complement strand
TTCAGCAGTTGTTTTTATTTCTCTATAGACCCAATATTTTAACTGCATCATCCAGTAGTATTTTATATAGCTCTAGTATAAGACCATCTAAGCTCAGTGCCCTTTTATTTTTTTTAACCTTTTTATTCAACCTTTTATTTCTGTTAAAAGTGAATGGTCTATCATTTTTTATTTGTTCAGTTGTTAATTTATTATTTTCTTCCTTAGAAAAGTTTCAACTATATCATCATTATCTAAGTTATTTGTATTATTTATATTTTCATAAAATATTTTAAAGCCCTCAGGAATACCTTTAATATCGGTTCTACTTTTTTATGTTTTATAATTTCTTTGATATGATTTATTCTATTCATTTTGCTTAATCTAAGAGCAAGTTTTTGCAAGCTTAAAGGGTTTACTGAATATGCCTGGAGTTTCAGTTTTTCCAGGTTTACTGAAACTTCATGATTTAGAATGTCAACATTTTGTATTTAAGTTCAGACTGACTGATTAGTTAGCACTTAATCTTTTTAAATAAAGAGCAAATTTATTTTTCCTTGGTATTCTGTATACTCCATGGGTTATTCACTGCAATGATAACTAATTTTGTATTTTTTATTACTGGTTGGATTTTGGGTATTGTTTCACCTTTTTATTTGGTTGATAATTTATAGTGTGTCTATTTTGGCATGTAGTGTATTCAATTCTTTGTACCATTCTCTTGTTTTACTGATATACCAGCTTGTAACTTTTCCATTTAACTAAGCCTTTAGTGAATCCCACAGAACAATGACAGCTACTTCACCATTCATGTCTATTTCTAGGAAATGTTTGATCTCTTTTAACATACCAATCCTTGAATCCTTTTATTCTAATAATGTATGCTGGTAATCTCCTGTGCTGTAGTAGAATGTCAGTTTTTAAAATATTAAAGATTGTAACATTATGGTCCAATAATGGCCATGAAACTATTGAAACTTCTCTAATATGTGATACATTTTTTTCTCAATCTGTTATCAATATTTGTGTTCCATATCTATATGAATAATGGGTAAATTGTAGTGAGTTTGTTTTCCTTAGCTCATATATATCCTTTAAATTCATTAGACTTACAAAATTCGTTAAGTGCTTGGCTGAAGATGTGATTCTCAGCTTTCTATCTGCAGTGGAATCTTTTGTCTGATAAATACAATTAAAACCACCAGCCATTATGACTTTAGCTTTCATGTAATAGGCTAGAGTATCCAAGTAAGTTTTTGCATCTTTAGTTTCAGCCCGCGGAATCCAGTAAGAGTTCACCAATGTATATAGTTTTCTGTTCCACTCAGTTATAACAATGCTTAACATACCATTTTTATCAATATAGGTATCTTTTACTTTAGGCATTACTGGGGAGTTCTTCCACAAAATGAGGGTGCTAGAACCTGCTAAAACCAAATTATTTTTTAATGAATGTTTATTTACATCTTTATTAAGTAAATGTGTTTCTTGTAGAAATACTATTTGAGCTTTATGTAACTGCAAGTACTTGAACAGACTCACCCTTTTTACTTGATTAGTCAATGCGTTAATATCAATTGATATGCATTTAAAATCAGACATTTATATAAGAAAAACAGGTATGGTGAAATTACATTTATGTATAGAACTTATTATATATTTTATATATAATACTATGAAATCTTCAGCTATGGACAAAACTTTTGAAACAAATTACCTAATGATATAACCCTGAAACATTCCACCATGAAATAATGTATTCCTACTTTGTTGAAAAAGACAAACTACCTCTCAAACTCTCCATTAGATTAACAAAGTTTAGCTCATGCTTCTGATTCATATTAATGTCTCATTTTTTAGTATGAGTCATCTTAAAAATGACCTGCCAGTGAGTTATGAATAAGAAAAGTTCAGAATTTTTATTATAAGATGACCAAACTGAATATCTCTACAGTCATCTTTCCCTGTACCTCACATTATCTCTCTAGTCTACTACGGGGAGGAAGTCCTTTATTTTCATATTTACACTGCAGTGGTGGTGCTGCGGTAGCGTTGTCACCTCATAGCAAGACGTTGTCCCATTCGATTCTCAGCTAGAGCATCTTCTGTGTGGAGGCATGCATGAATGTTGAAGGTTGTACATCAGGGCTGGTAACCTGGTATGTAAAAATCCACTACCAATCATTAGCGGACCGGAGTTCTGCTGTGGCGACCCCTAACTGGGAAAAAGCCGAAAGACACAAACAAACATTAAATTATAGGTCAGATGAGTTTCTGTTTTATTTACTAGGATCATAAGTTCATAAATTAGTACCAGGCTAACTGTCCTTGTGGGCCATTCCAAGCCCAACCAACTACCCCCATGTGAGAGTTAAACCCTGCACTTTGTGAATATAAGGTGAACACCTTAACCTCTAAGCCAACCTCCCCACCCTTGTAGACATATTTTTATTGTTTAACTATATAAATATTTACTTATTCTTATCTCTTTCAATTTGTATACTATGTTTTGTACTGTTACGATATTCCTAGGTTTTATATTTAGCTATAATCCTAGTGTAGAGTGTCAACAGAACATTTACATTTACCTTGTATATCTGATACTCTTCAATCTAGTACTACTGTTAGAATCAGTTCGATTTTTCCCTGAATGTTATGTCTAATAGTATGTGAATAAACATCTGAAAAATCTTCCCTTCTAAGATTAAAACTTTCCATAATAAATTGTTCTGAGATATTAAGTTTTGTGCTTATTAAAAAGAGACAATAGCAGAGAAACACGATCTTATTTTTTTTATCAGAAGTGTCATTCTGTAGGCTAATATATAAACTATCCTTATGGTATACTGCAAGCATTCAGAACTATTTAATAACTGACAGTGATTTAGAATACAATTCACTGACTATTGCTTATTATCTAACTTGTATTGATTGACATCTTAGCATACGATTCAAATTACGTTTACTTTTCGACAGGATGAAGTAACCTGGACACTTCTTAGAATTTCAGAACTTTCGCAGTATCACAAAAGTGCTCATGTCTCTAATTAAACTGCTTCAAGCTGGTCCTCATGACAACAGCTTGCAAATGAAGTTTATCAGCTACAATTCACACAAAACATTCACAAGTGAATCCAAGCTACCTCTACTTTATTTTATCAATCCCTCAAACCCTTCCAAACCACTAAAAAATAAACAAAAAACATCTTAAAGTATGTTAACCACACGAAAAAAAATACTAAAAGAATCTTGAGAAAAAGAGGGTCTTTCATGGCCCAAAATACAAGGCAAATGACCGTAAGTAGCTGATAGTATGACACTGATAAAAAGGACATCTCTCTCATTATAACAGGTTATCACACATGGGCCCATGTAAAGATAACAAAAATGGTGATTTTATGTGGAATGAATGCAGTTGAGGGCATGAAACAGATGGGAAGGGAAAAGTAAGGATGAGGAGAGGTTGAAGGTTAAACTTCCTTAAAGGGTAGACTGAACAGGGCCATTGTCTCCTTCTAACAAAATATAATATAGCACTTTAATGCAATCATTAACTACACACACGAAAAATGCAGATTTCTTTAATGACCAAGTCAAATGACATGGATTCTATGGTGCATATCCATTAAAATTAATATTAGAGATGAGATGCCTTTTCTAAGGAATATCCTACTGATTGCTAGGCAAATGTTTGATAAAAACATTTCTAAAATGTAAATGAAATCACATTAATGTCCAAAACTGCTAAAATGTTGCCTAGATTTGCAATACTATTGTACCTGGAAGGAGATTGTTACAGCACAAAAACAGATTACAGTGTTGTAAGACCTTCCTGCCCAAGCTATTATCTGTATCTCTTCATAAACTGCAATTACACAGCTGAAGCAGTTTAACACTATAAACTCGCTGATCATGCACAAGGGCTGCAACATTTTGTGAGGGAAGCAGAGGTGGCAACAGAACTGATTGAAGCCTTACTTTTAAAAACAATCTTCACTCTATTAAAATTATTTCTATCTACACTCGACATTTAAAGCAAAAAGGAGGAGGATTAGTCAAAAGAAACAGCTTCCATGACATAAAAAAAATCTCTCCTTCAGAAAATAACTGAATTTTGTGTACAGCAAAGAAAAATATCAGATATAACAAGTACTGGGGAACTCTCTTCAATATCACATATGCTGCCTATACAATTGTTGAAGAATAATTTCATAGTAACTAGTTATTATGACACATATTTACTCATTCTCTGATAAAATGCTTAATCAGTTTCAGTATAGTGACACATCCAGAGCATATCTCAGCACTCTGTGGGTGAACAATAATGAAACTTTCTAAATGGGGCACCATCTCCTTTGCAAGATGCACATGCAAACACATATATACATGTGTTGATGGCATGCAAACCTTCAGGCAGTTTGGATGAATGCATGTGTCATGCATACATCATTAAAGGATAGAATTAACTTACTCATGTCTTACCAAAAAATGTACTTTATATTTAACTGGATTATAAAATATAAAAGTAAATATGCTATGGTAAGAATAGGTCTCTGCTGACTGTATATTTAAGACTGGAATTATACAAATCATAACAGAGTTGCACTGGTTATATCGACCATTCTTCAGATGGTCCAAAGGAAATCATGAACAAGTCAGATAATTTATATACAAGAAAAAAAAAGAATGTGAACCATTAACAATTTGGTGCAAGTTTGTAAACAGGGCTATAGAATGCTTCTAATAAATCTTATTTAATTTTTTAAAGTATTTGGTAGTGATAAAAATGGTCATATTTTCTAGTCACTCAAATCTAAAATACTTTGTGTGACAAAAATTTGAAATACAGTAACACTGTTATCACTTAGTTGTGATGAAAATAAAGGCCATTTTGCCCAAGTGCCTGTTTAATTTAAGAACTTGTTCAATACTTGATAACTTGCAGGACAAATGAACAGAGAAGTAATTTACAAATTCTTATAGACAAATCTTGACATGATTCTAGGCAGCTGTATAGCTGATTGACTTAAAAATATAATGCAAAAATGTTGCTATAGTTAAGGAAACACTTTCCTTCCTCGACTGTAAAGGATCCTGCAAAATGTGACAGTCTAAGACAATAGGTTACCTCCTTGGTTAAACTAACAAGTAACGCAATTCACAAAGACATCAGGTTATCTCTACTGCAACTTTAATACTTTTGTATGCTGTAAACAGTTCCTCTGTACAATATCACTGCACAAGATTGCAAAACTGAAATGAATCAGTCCTGGTTCTCCAGAATCAGGATTTCAACCACTGTTCTTTAAAAAAATGTCAGGCCATCTTCATGATGTACAGGTAATGGAGCTATGACTACAACCCAAATGACTGAGGATCCCCTAAGTTGAAAGGTCAGGAGAATAAGGCACGGTATCAGTTTTCCAGCTCAACTATCCCAGTGGAAGGGGTGGGTTACTTCCAAAAACTACTAGAAATTGGTAGAGAAAAATACTACTAGTTAAGAGGCATGTACAGCTATACTGTACATTGAAAACGGAGACAGAACAGTGGGCATGGCAAAGCAAAAAAGCCCTCTTAGTATCAGGATGCCAACATATTGTTACAATGATCTCTTGCCCACACACTTTCCCTGACTGCCCATCTGGGTCAGTCTAAAAGGGCAAGTCAGATAGGTGGGTACAGAATGGGACATGATGAAGGATGGGTTCTAGGACATGGCTTATAGCAGAGAACCACACTAACAGTAGGAATTATATATGTATATTTAATTTACATTAATACTGACATTTTGTTATGTTAACAACAAAAGGTCTACAAAGAAGAAAAAAACACACTGAGCCATCCAAAGAAAACAACAAAACAAATTATTTTTTTTCCATGGGTATAAGCACCTCCCTTCCATTAATTTTATATTCTAACTCTGAGATTGCATAATACTGGGGAAAGGACATATTCCCTAAGCATCTGTTTAATCGACAAAATTGTGCTGACTAAATAGATGTCGTGTGTGTGTGTGTGTGTGTGTGTGTGTGTGTGTGTGTGTGTGTGTGTGTGTGTGTGTGTGTGTGTGTGTGTGTGTGTGTGTGTGTGTATTTTATAAAACACAAACCTCCAACAAGGATCTAAACCAATAATAACCAAAACCTTGCTGATGGCTCAGACAACACTAAATCTTTGTTAACAGTGTATAACACTAAATAAGCTGATATATATATATATATATATATATATATATATATATATATATATATATATATATATAAATGTGTGTACATAATATACATACATACACACATGCTCATTATATACACATATGAACATAAACATACATGCATATAATGAACATGTGTGGTAGTGCTGTTCAGTGCCCCTTTTGGTAGGATGCAGTATTGGCATACAGAACTTGGTATCACTATAGTTAGCACTGTACTCTACTCCATTATCTGGAACAGATATTAACAACCCCAATTTTTTTTTTAATCAGCAATGAAGTGTTATGACATCCATAGTCAATCTTGCCTCTCATTTATATTAGCATATCAACATAATGCAAACTGAACAATTTATTTTTTTATTTATTTTATTTTTTATTTTTATTTAACATTTGTTGACCGGGAATGTCTAGACGGGTATGTAAATAATTTTAAATATACTGATGTGCTTTAGTACTGCTGCTAGGCCTAGCTACATATTTTTTTAGCTTGTCAGAGAGACAAGTTTTAAGTCCCTCACCCATAACAAAATGGTTCTCTATCTCCTGGATTAGAGAAGTGCTTATTATCAAGATTACCTGAAAACAGCACCTCCACTTCCCCCAAAAGATCAGGATATGCTGCAATGCAAAGGCCTAAAATGCTTACAGTTTAATAACTTGGTAAGATTGCCATGAAAGTAACAAGGCTTTAACCACAAGGCTTGAGTAGCATCTGTCTTATTAGTGGCTTTTGCCATGGTTGATCCAGCCTTGGTCATGGTTGGACAGGTCCTGGGCTGTTTAGTCACAGTCATTTGGAACATATTGATTTGTTCTCTCAAATACCGAGCTCAAAAGGTATGACTTGCCATTGAGGGATGGGGTAAAATCTGGATCTATACTCTGAGGAATCTTAAGCACTTTGAGAATTTATGACTATGAAAGGTTTAACAGAAAACATGAGTATAGCTGGTATTGCTGTATCTATTAGACAAAAAAGCAGCATTTTTTATAACGAGGAGAGCTTCCAGCCATAAAAGTTACAGATGAACCTTCTTTTCAAGAAGATAAGTTAATAAAACAGCTCACTGAAGTAATAAAGCAAAAAAATTCATAATTTACAATCAGTTTGAACAGCCACCTCTAAAAAACAAGTAATCATAGCCTAAAAAAAATTATTGCTAACAAAAACAGATTTTGACAGCTAATAAAGGCTTTTTGTTGCTTGATTTGTAGTGTTCTTGTCTACTATGTAACCTAGACATTCACTTACTACGTCTTCAATCCAGGCTGTTTCTATCACTCCACACTTTATTGAAATAACACTTAATGCCTCTTCAGAGCCTTCCACTTTCCTTACTTGGTTGCATTTCTATTTTTTATTCTGAGAAATGGTAGCCATCTGGAATCTCCAAAATCCCTGAGGTACTTAAAGTAATTGCATGCCCTTCTCTGTCCTTCTTCAACCATTTGCATGGTAAGTGCTTATGGTCTTATTACTCTCCTGCAATACATCTGTGCTATTAAGAATGAAGTCTCCAGAACTGCATGATATCCCAAGATGGGGCCTTGCTAGGTACTACATCATGTCATTAAGAATGACGTCTCCAGAACTGCATGATATCCCAAGATGGGACCTTGCTAGGTGTCTGTGTGAACCCTTAGTTTCTACTGCTGATGCCTCCTTTTATGCATTAAAGCATTCTACCAGTTCAGTTGTTACTCTCACACCACATGCTTATCACCATCTGATATAGTTTACTTTATGATCTATTCCTTGTTTGCCGGTGCCATGACGTACTTACCATTTACTCGTTTTTGTTGTTTTGCTCCAGTGTAGTTTTCACTTTACACTGAATTTAAGCTGCCATACTTCAGATAATTGCCCCCCTTGTGTACAGTTTCTTCTTACCCTTTTTACACCACTTGTGGATCAGCTCATACATATCAGCAAAAACAAAAATGTGCCCTTCTAGTCCATCTGCAACGCCATTTGTAAAGATAAAGGTTCAGCCACATTTCTGACACCTGTCACTAATAGTCCTGAAGATCTGATCCACATGATGGTCTTTCAAGAAGCACTTGCATTAAATTCCAGCACAGACTGATCATGTCTGCTTGTAGTGCTCTACCCAATGCATTTTATTAATCCTATTTTTGCTAAAGTATTCCTTAATAGGGCGGCACTATCAGGTTTTCAGTGCTAGTTTTTGAGGATATTTTTCTTGCACTACATTAAAACTGCTGCATGCATGTGCATTGTGTATACCTCAAGACTGTCCTAGTTAAAGTGCCTTCTGTGTGGAATGTGTATATTCTTTGGATGGGGGATCTGGTTTCTTTCCATTTATTAAAGACATAGTTGAAGTGGAGATGCACAGATTAACATATGTAAGCTGAGATAGACTGCCATTCCTTTCATAGGTTCATAGGTTCATAGGTAGGTACTAGGCTATCGGCCCAAGGGCCTACTTAAGCCTAGCCAACAAGGTTCCCTGGCTTACACCACCCAAGAAAGTTATTTTCCTGTGCCACTGTCGAGCAGAGACACAGACGTGATCCCCGGGGTATATTTCCTATTTCCCATCTACTCATCAAGATTTTTCTTGAAGAGTGCTAATGAAGAACTTTGCTTGACATAGATGAGTAGCCTGTTCCAGAGTATGAGAAGTCTCTGGGACAGGAATCTATCCCTCCAGCATGACCTGTTTATTGTGGTGACAAGGTTTAGGTCCCTAGAGCATGTAGCCTGGAGGGATTGAGATTTCTTTAGGTGTAGCATGTCCAAGCCTTGGCAAGGTCAAGATAGGCTGTGTGAACCACCTTACCCTCATCTATGGCTTTGATGACAGCCTCAAAGAAGTCGATCAGGTTCAGGAGGCATGATCTGCCTTTCACAAACCCAAACTGGGTTTGACATAGCTTTATATGTTAGGCAGAGATCACCTCAGAGTAGGCGATATGCTACGGAGTATAGCTGGAGTTTTTTGAGGCGGTTAGTGTAGGGCATTTGTTTGAGGCCAGTAATCCTCTTTGTGAGGTACTTCTGAGACCTTTCCAGCTGCTGCAGATGTCTTGTGAAGTACATTCCAAAAGGGGTGTTGTACTCTATAATTCTAATGTCTAATGAGTGTCGAGTAGAGTAGAACAATGACCTTTTTTTTCCTGGATGAGAACCCTTTTATGATGAGGTGTGCCACGTAGAAGGACTTCCTGACTACTGTGGCGATATGACTATCAAAGGAGAGACTACTGTCCATGTGGGTCCCAAGGTCTCTTATCACGCATTCGGTGCTAAGTAGATTGCTGCCTATGTGGTAGTTCATGGGTATAGAGTTTTTACCAAAGGGGATGACACTGCACTTTTTGGCATTGAACTTGAGGCCATGACACCAGGCATCTGTCTTAGCGAGGCCCTTCTGTAAGATGTCCACATCATTTGGGGACTTGACTATGGCTCCTAGTTTGCAGTCACCTGCGAACTTCATTAGCCAGAGGCCTTCTGTGTTAGCCTGTACTTCAGAGAAGTAGATACCAAACAGAAGAATTCCCAGGACGGAACCCTGTGGTACTCCACCTGTCACTGCTTTGAGGTCAGATTTGGAGTCTGCAACTTTTACAGTGTGGGTTCTGTCAGTGAGCCAGTTGGCAACCCATCTTGTGATGTAGGGATTTATACCTAGTTTAGTGAGTTTAGCTATAATTTCAGAATGGGGGATGGTGTTGAAAGCCTTGGCGAGGTCAAGATAGGCTGTGTGAACCACCTTACCCTCATCTACGGCTTTGGTGACTGCCTCAAAGAAGTAGATCAGGTTCAGGAGGCATGATCTGCCATTCACAAACCCGAACTGGGTGGGATCCAAAGTTTGGAGGTTACCATTGTCTTTGTTTATGAGTTCCATGTTGATACGTTCCATGGCCTTGCAGACCAGGCTTGTCAGGCTAATAGGGCGATAGTTCCCAGGATCAGTGGTGGCGCCCCCTTTGTGGAGGGGGATAACTGTTGCTGTGCACCATTCAGTGGGCACAAAGTCTGATATGAGGCTATTATTGAACATGGAGCTTAAGTGGGGAGCCAGTTCATTCTGAAGTTCGTGTAAAACGCAGCCTGGGATGTTGTCCGGTCCCATGGATGCTGTATCCTGAATTACGCTCAGTGCTTGTTGGTACAGATATTAGTCTCTGTTCCTGAAAAGTATAAAGTATATAATGAAAATAAATGAATACATGAATTTTACCTTTGGTACACTTCATCATAATGCTATGAACATCTGCTTCAATTACCTCCTACATAAGAATTTTGGCTCAATGATGATTCCAAAAAAGTGGTGTGCGCATCTCTGCAGACTTTGCAGAATAGACTGAAGACCCCCCCCCACCCAGAATTCACCTACAAAGAGCTTTGTCCCTTGCACTCCCAAGCTATGACCAGTTCAGCGATCACTGCAGCTCAGGGCATGGTCAAAGGAAAGAGTGTTTCAGCAAAGTGCAATCTTCAAACAGTTAAACCTTTGTTCTTCTATCTGGATACCATTACCAAAACATTTAAGTAGTCAGTTGTACAACTGAAGTGATTCTGCATTAAAGTTTAATAAATTATCACTTTGGAAACAAGCTAAGTAATTTTTTTTTTAGTTCACGGATATTGTTTTAAAACTTTATTTGTAGACAGATATATTAAACACTTCCTTCAGTAATACTGGATATCCATGTTCTGTAGTAGGCAACATTAGTATTCACTGTTGGGGCATCTACTAGGCAACTTCTAAAACCCCTACTTATAATGCCGGTGAGATAATAAACTCCATTCTTTCTGCACACCAGAGCTCCTCCAGAATCTCCCTGTAAAAACAAGCAAAAATATTAATTTAGTGCTGAAAGCAAATGTTTTAAAAGGTCGGAGTAATTTAAGTTCTGTAATCAACTGTTTGTCAGTGTAGAATGATGGATTTAATAAGCCACCCTTCTTATGCAACATTTTAGGAAAAGTATTTGACAGAGTGCATAATTCCATGGTGGTACAGCGGTAGCGTTGTTACCTCACAGCAAGAGGTTCTCCCGTTCGAGGCTTGGCTTGGGAGTGCCTTCTGTGTGGAGTCTGCATGTCCTCCTCGAAAGACATGCATGCATAAATGGGTGTGCCTTTGTTGAAGGTTGGGCGTCGAGCTGGCACCTCGGCATTTCGTAAAAATCTACTGCCAATCATTAGCGGATTGGAGTTCCACTGTGGTGACCCCTTACTGGGAAAAAGCCGAAAGACAAACATTTGACAGAGTGCATAGTTTTATTACTATGGAAGTTTCTCCATTACAAGAGTAAAATTCTACTAGTTTACTCTAGTTGAACAAGCAACATCTTTTAATGCTTCTGGTATTAGATACATATATAAATTTAACATGCACACACAGTTAAACAGGGTGGTAAGGTTATTTTATAGTAGACTTTGATCAGATATATTCTACATACATATAAATGTTCATAGCATTATGAGGAAGTGTACTAAAAGTAAAATTCATTTATTCATTTATTTTCATTATATACTTTATACTTTTCAGGGGGTTCCCAGTGGGAGTGGGTGTACATCAGGGTTCAGCTTTGAGTCCACTGCTGTTCATACTGGTGATGGACTACATTAGCAAACAAGTCTGAGGGGACAGATCAACAAAGCTGCTGTATGCAGATGATGGGGCAGTATAGGCAGACTCTGAGCTAGAACTTCAGCAAAGAATAGGAGAATGGAATGCAAATCTGACGGCACATGGGGTGAAACTAAGCACAGATAAGATGGTGGTAATGGCAGCAAATTGGGGAAATCAGAAGAAGTTGAGAATAGGGATAGAAGGGAAGATAGTGGAACAGGTAAACAGCTTGAAGTATCTGGGAGGGGTGGTTGAGGAGAAGGCTAGTCTGAATGAAGAGCTCAAAGCTAAAATCAGAGGGGCTGCAGCCAACTGGCATAGAATATCAGGTGTAGTCTATGACAGAAGAATGCCAAAGAAGCTAAAAAGTAAGGTGTACAAGACAGTGGTGTGACCAGTACTACCGTATGGTACAAAAACCTTGGCAGTAAAGGCAGAACAGTTGAAAAAGCTAGAGGTGATGGAAAGTGCCTGAGAAAGGCTGTTTGATGCACACTGTGGGACAGATGAAGAAATGCAGATGTAAGAGCAGAAGCCAAAGTAGTTCCAATTGCAGAAAAGGTCAAAGAGAACAGATTACGGTGGTTTGGGCACATGTGTAGAAAAGCAAAAGACAATCTGGTGAGGAAGGTTTGGGACAGACAGGAAGAAGTTAAGAGGAAGCAAGGAAGTCTAGAAAAGAGGTGGATTGATTGTATGAAAGAAGATCTGCAACGATCAGGCATGAGTGTTGAAGAAGGCAGGAGTGTTCATAGGTTCATAGGTAGGTACTAGGCTATTAGTCCTAGGGCCTATATAAGTGTAGCCAAATGGTACCCTGGCTTTTGCCACCCAAGAAAATTATTTTCTTGTGCCCCTGTCAAGCATAGCCACAGAAGTGATCCCCGGGGTGAATTTCCTATCTCCCATTCAATCATCAAGATTTTTCTTGAAGAGTGCTAATGAGGAGCTTTGTTTGACACAGATAGGTAGTTTGTCCCAGAGTATGGGAAGTCTCTGGGACAGGAATCTATCCCTCCAGCATGTTCTGTTTATTGTGGTGACAAGGTTTAGGTCCCTAGAGTGTGTAGCTCAGAGGGATTGGGATTTCTTTAAGTGGAGCATGTCTAACAGCTCTGGGTTTGACATAGCTTTGTATGTTAGGCAGAGATCGCCTCTGAGTAGGCGATATGCAACAGAGTAAAGCTGGAGTTTTTTGAGACAGTCTGCGTAGGGCATCTGTTTGAGGTTGGTAATCCTCTTTGTGAGGTATTTCTGTGGCCTTTCCAGTTGTTGTAGATGTCTTGTGAGGTAGATGCCAAAAGGGGTGCTGTACTCTATAATGTGTCTAATGAGTGATGAGTAGAGGGGAACAATGATCTCTTTTTTCCTGGATGAGAAAACTTTTGTGATGAGGTGTGCCATGTAGAAGGATTTTCTGACTACTGTGGCGATGTGATTATCAAAGGAGAGACTACTGTCCACCTGTGTCCCAAGGTCTCTTATCACACTTTCGGTGTTAAGTAGACTACTGTCTATGTGGTAGTTCATGGGCACAGAGTTTTTACCAAAAGGGATTACAATGCACTTTTTGGCATTGAGCTTGAGGCCATGGCTTTGACACCAGGCATCTGTCTCAGTGAGGCCCTTTTGAAGGATGTCCACATCGTTAGGAGTTTTGATTATGGCTCCTAGTTTGCAGTCATCTGCTAACTTTGTTAGCCAAAGACCTTCTGTGTTAGCCTGTACTTCAGAGAAGTAGATACCAAACAGGAGAGGACCTAGAACTGAACCATGTGGTACTCCACGTGTCACTGGTCTGAAGTTGGATTTAGAGTCTGCTACTTTCACAGTGTGGGTTCTGTCAGTGAGCCAGTTGGCAGCCCATCTTGTGACATAGAGATTTATACCTAGTTTAGTGAGTTTATCTATAATTCCAGAGTGGGGGATGGTGTCGAAAGCCTTGGCAAGATCTAGATAGGCTGTGTGAACCACCTTATCTTCATCTACGGCTTTGGTGACCTCTTCAAAGAAGTCTATCAGGTTTAGGAGACATGATCTGCCTTTTACAAACCTGAACTGGGCAGGGTCCAGAGTTTGGAGATTACCAGTGTCATTGTTTATAAGTTCCATGATGATACGTTCCATAGCCTTGCAGACCAGGCTCATCAGGCTAATGGGGCGATAGTTCCCAGGGTCTGTGGTGGCTCCCCCTTTGTGGAGTAGGATAGCCGTTGTTGTGCACCATTCAGTGGGTGCAAAGCCTGAGTTGAGGCTATGATTGAACATGGTACTTAGGTGGGGTGCCAGTTCGTTCTGTAGTTCATGTAGAACGCAGCCTGGGATGTTCTCAGGTCCCATGGATGCTGTGTTCTTGGCTTTGGAGAGTGTGTTTTTTACCTGTGCAGCCGTGATTACAGGAACTTTGCATTCTTCCAGTAGAGAGATGGGCCCTTTAAGGGGTGAGAGAGGGGTAAAGTTAGCTTTGAACTTATCTGCCAGGATGTTGGCAATATCAGTTGGTTCTGCATATTTAGTGCCATTGTGCTGTAACTCAGAGCAGATCTCAGTGTTGCCATTGAGATTCTTGACATAGCTATAGAATGTTTTATGGTTGTCTTTAGAATCAGTGGCGATTTTGTTTTCGTAACTAGCTTTGGAGGATTTTATGAGGGATCTCATCTTCTTACTGAGGCTGACCACGGAGTTCCTCCAATCATGGGATTTTACTCTTTTTTGCAACAGTTTCTTTCTTCTGTTGTAGAGTATGTTTATGGCAGGGGTCTACCAGATTGGCTTCCTTTTTTTGGAGGATAGCATCTTGGTTCTGTTAGGGATTGCATGATCTATGCACTCGTGTAAGTGTTTATAAAGTGCATTTGTATAGGATTCCGCAGTTGTACCTCTATTGTCTGTCAGCATGGGTGTCGTGAAGTTTGCCATTTCTGTCTTAAGAAGTGTGAAGTTGGCTTTGAAGAAATTTTTTACGGTGGTTTCCCTGATGGTGGGTGGGATGTGGATGAATTTATGAATTCCAGAAAATGTTGAGCACAAGTGTTGGTACATGAGTAGTTTTCCCAGTTAATGGTGGGGTAGTTGAAATCACCCATTATTAGGGAATTAGGTTGTACCCTAATATTTTCCAGTGTATCAAGAAATGAGGAGTGGGAATCCTGGGGCATGGTGGGGGATCTGTAGCAAGCTACAATTTGGATTGCGGTCTTGCCCAGAGTTAGTTGCTCTTGGATAATCTCGAATGCATTATGCTGAGCAACTAGACTGGAGGTGTGGATATCCTTAATGAATATGGACACGCCTCTGCCTATAGTGTTTCGGTCCAGGTTAGGTGGCCGAAAGGTGTGGTATGAATTATAGCCTGGTAATGCAGGGGTGCTCTCTGGAGCCTTGAACCAGGTCTCTGTCACTGCACAGATGCCGATGTGCTCCATTTTAAGGAGTGTCTCGAATGAGTGCATTTTGAGGTTTAGACTTGTAGCATTAAGTAGCATTACCCTCAGATTTTGCTTGCTTGTACCTGTTACGGTGGTGAATTTGTCATTTGAACCTTGCCTAAAAAAGGCACTATAGAGGTGGCAAGAACCTTAGCCAGTATCCGGAATCCCAAGGGCGACAGGTGCAGGCCATCTCTGGCAAAGCGTTGTGGTTTGTCGATCATGTCATCCCAGGCAGACAGATACTGGATCCCCTTAGAAAGACACCAGAAGCTTAGCCAATTGTTGAGGTCAATCATTTTGTCCTTGTACTGTGGTATCATTCTGGGTGATGGCAGGATGCTACTCAGGGCTAGGGTCATACCTGCCCGGGCTACAAGATTGGATAGCTCCTCCATGTCTCTTTTCATGTAGTCCAGGGAGGTACGTCTCAGGTCATTCATACCAACATGGACAATGACAGAGTCATATTTGTACTTGTTGTGCAGTGACCTGAGTGCATGCATTATGTGGAGGATCCTGGCACCTGACAGGCAGCTGACAGTAACTTTCTCCTTGTTTAGCCTGGTGAGTGGAACATCAGTGTGCCCGACTATAGAGTCACCTATGACTAGAGTATTGGGTACATTGTTATGCCTTATGGGGGGGTGGTTGAGTGGCACACTGAGTTTGTGGGCTATGTGCCATTTGGGTTGTGGTGGGGGGTGGAGGTTGCTTGCGTTTCTGCTTTGGAGGTCCCCGTTGCTTGGGTAGATTTTTATTGAGAGCCTCCATGAATGTAGGTGTGTCTTTTGTGTTTCTATGTGTGTGTTTTGGTGGTGTAGGTTTTGAGGGACAATGTGATGAGTGTGGTGTGGTGTGGTGTAAGTGTCTTGGGTGAAGAGAGCTTTGCTTCCAGTTTAGCTAGATAAGTGCATCTCTCACAGGTTGTAGTGTTGGGTGGTAGGGTGAGGGGGTTGTCTGTGTACATGAGGCAATTGCTGCATTGCCCCAAGATGCTCAGATTCATCAGGTAGACAGGAGAAAACATCGGGAGCTGACCCTTAGACATGTTTGGATAGGTGCTTATTTATTAAGTACTAAAAACTGTTTCCTCTAGACAAGTGAGGAAAGTTGAGTGCTGTAGTAATTTGCAGCTTATTTAGTGCTTACAATGAGTTAAGAGCTGAGCTCAAAGAAACAGATTTGAGTGCTGAAACTAGAAAACTGGCTAGTTCTAAGAAACAAAATTAAGCTAGAAGGCTTCCCTCCAACACAGAAAGGCTTGGGGGCTCAGAAGCTTACAAACAGTCCTGGATACAGCAAATCTGTATCTGGACTAGACGACTTACAGGAAAGGCAAGAAACAAGCTTAGAAAAATAAATATATATATATATATATATATATATATATATATATATATATATATACATACATACATACATACACACACACACACACACACACACGCACACACACACACACACACACATATATATATATATATATATATATATATATATATATATATATATATATATATATATATATATAATATACATATACATGAAAATACGTCCTAATTCCATCAGAAACTCACATTTAAACCTGGTTTAAACAAAGCCCCCAAATTAATGATCCACATTTTTTCTTTCTGATCTAAAATCCTATGTTTCTTACCATCTGATATATCATCCCCTTCATACTATCAATACCAATAAAAATGAAGTGAGCCCCCTATGTTCCATCATATGTTTATAGAGGGCACTTCTACTCTGTGTGCAATTCAAATCACTAATATGTAGTGCTATTCTGTGCTTAAGTGGCCATGATGTTTGTCCCACATAAAATGCTCCACACTGAAACTGCCGTATAAATTACCCATTCCGTACGACAGGTAATTAAAGAACGGATATCAAACACCTTATTAGTACTGATGGAGGTGAATGATTTAGTTTTGGATACAACTTTACAATAAGTACAATTCCCACAAAATGTACAACCACGAGGTGCCACTGTACCTGATCCCACCATTACTTTCCTTTTCTTTTTGAAACCAGACAGACATTCCCCAATATTCCTGTCCTTCCTATATCTGAAGGTACAACTATCTCCTAAAATTTGACCAAAATAGGGGTCAGATTTCAAAATATCCCAATACTTATTAATAACTTCTATGATCTTAAATGTATGGGTACCATATGTAGTAATGAATCTGTGACCTAAATCTGAAATAACTATCATCCTGACTACCATTAGATTTTAATATGTCACGCCTATTGGTTGTATGTGCTATTCCATATGCCTGATCCAGTATATTGACATTGTAATCCCCTACTCAAAAATCTGTGTTTCATCTTGTGGGCTTCAGTGTTAAAACCTTGTTCAGAACTACATTTGTCCACATTTAGTCCAACACTTGTTGCTTGCCCTTCATCATCATGGGCTATTTATAGCTCAACAATAATGACTATGGTATTGTTTTTGTGGGCAAAATACAAATGTTTAATATTGATATCCTAGATGTCAAAGTTTCTAAGTTGATTGATGGTACTTTGGCTACAAGCCTATATCGTAAACAGTTTACTAAAAATTCCATCTTGCTAGCTGCTAGTTGCCATACTGCACGCATAGTTAGGAAGATACCAAAAGCACAATTTTTAAGACTACGTAGGATATGTAGTTCTGAACAAGATTTTGACATTGAAGCCCACAAGATGAAACACAGATTTTTGAGTAGGGGATACAGTATCAATATACTGGATCAGGCATATGGAATAACACATGCAACCAATAGGTGTGACATATTAAAATCTTATTACGCAGGATGAGTTATTTCAGATTTAGGCCCTAGATTAGGTTCCCTGGGAAAAAAAATTTGCTGATCCATTCCTTCAAAATTTTGTAGTTTTGTGCATTTGGGTTTGATAATAGATTGTTCGCTATTTCTAGTGTGTTCAGTCATATAATAATAACCCATAAATGGTATCACCTTCACTGAGCAGAATGATGTAGCAAATTTGCTGGCTGAAAAATTCACCTCAAACTTCCTCCTCCCTGCCACTCCTTGTGAAATCCCTACCAGCATTTAACCCCCCCCCCCAATCTATCAGCAGGGAGTAGGTCATAGTGGCACTCACTAAGGCTAAATGCACAGCCTCAGTGTAGCCTGACAATATCCCAGGTTGCCTCCTAAATAGCCCAAAACATGACCTATCAGGACCACTTCAGTCACTTTTCAACTACAGCCTCAAAACAGGCGCATGGAGGATGGCAACGTTTATCCTCCTTCACAAGGGTGGACCATCAATCGACCCCAGAAATTACATACCCATTAGTCTGACTAGTCATACGTGCAAACCCATGGAATGAATTACCATGGAAATGATCAACAAAGACATTGGCAACCTACAGACACTGGACCCATCCCAGTTTTGGTTTTGTCAGAAGAAGGTCATGCCTACTTAACCTGGTATACTTCTTTGAGAAGGTAATGAAGGCAGTGGATGAAGAGCAAATGGTGCATACCACCTACCTAGACCTGGCTAAGGTGTTCAACAATACCCCACTCAGGGAGTGTGCACAAGCCCATTAAACTAGACATAAATCCCTACACAACCCACTGGCTTGCCAGCTGGCTCAGAGATGGGACACAAGAAGTCAGGATTGGTGGAGCCACTTCCACCAAGAGGCACGTAACCAGTGGAGTATCACAAAGAGCCATGCCAGGCTCACTCCTATTTGGCATCTACTTCTTGGAGGTCAAGGCCAAAGTCATTGACATCTGGCTTACCAAGTTTGCAGATGATTGCAAATTGGAAGCCATCATAAATTCTCCCCTTGACACTAACATCCTGTAAGAGGGGCTAATAAAGACAAATGACTTGTGTCAAAATCGTGGATTAAAATTTAATGCAAAGAAATGCATTATAGTGCCTTTTGGGAAAATGTCTACCCAGGCAATTACTCAATTGATAAGACACCTCTAAGAGTTAACATGGTAGTTACAGATCTGGGAACATATATACACAGTAATCTGGCCTTTGACCAACATGTAGCCAAGGTAGTTAGAAAATCATGCTATGTCACGTAAATTATAAGCAAGGGTATGGCATCCAGGTCCAAGGAAGTTATAGTAGCACACTATTCGGCCCTTATCGGACTAGTCATTGAGTACAATACTCCCTTCTTTATGTACCTACATAGGCATATATAACAGCTGGAATGCCCAGAGAAATTCCTCATCAAAAGAATCCAGGGAATTAAGAGATAGTCCTATACAGAGCACCTTAGAGCCCTGTCTCTATACTCTCTCTCCTACAGATTGTTGAGAAGCAATATGTGCTTGATATATAAAGCATCCTTAGATCTAGCCTGATGGAGCTTTTGCAGTTTCTATACTCGATCTTCTACAGATTGTTGAAAAGCAATCTGTGCTTGGTATATAAAGCATCCTTAGATCTAGCCTGATGGAGCTTTTGCTGTCTCTATACCTGATCTTCTACAGATTGTTGAGAAGCAATCTGTGCTTGGTATATAAAGCATCCTTAGATCTAGCCTGATGAGGCTTTTGCTCTCTATACTCGATCTTCTACAGTTTGTTGAGAAGCAATATGTGCTTGGTATATAAAGCATCCTTAGATCTAGCCTGATGGAGCTTTTGCATATCCACAAAATGAGCAGCACCAGAAACACTAAATCCAGGGATTTGAACTTTGCTTGCAACATAAAATAGAACATGATGGTGAGAAAGATGTATGACTCAAAGGATCCCCATGCTCTGGAACAGGCAACATAACCTTGACCATGAGACAGGAAAATCACAGATTCATTCCCCAAACTGGCCCCCATGTGTCTTTTAGACAGAGGCTGACAGTAAACATTCCTAACAAACATACCCCCCCTAATAACTTTTTAGCAACCTTCTAAATAACATACCTCTCCTAACAAACTCACCCCCCAATTAAGAAGCACATGTTGCAAGGGGCCGCAGTTGGGTTAGGTTGCATGGCTAGGTTTGTTTTCTAAACAGGTAACAGTAGCACTAAAAGGGCTGACTGTATGCTGATTAATCACCTTCTTAAGGCATTTGACACCATATCAAACAAGGAAATGATTGACAGCTCTTATTAAATGTCAATTCATATGCAAATTAATGGGTAAAGCATTAAACAGGACACACACAACTGAAGACAAAGGACATCAGTTTCCATATGCATTTGTCCTATATATAAGGAGTATTCTTATCAGGAACAAATAGTGATGCGTTATGAATTACCAGATGTGCTGAAGACTGCACACAGAACAACACAATTAAGTCAGTAAAAGATGCTGAAACAATCTAGGATTGTCTACAAAAAATATACACCTGGCAGAGTAGTTGCAAACTCACCACTTTAACATAATTATATGCAGAATCATGAGATTTACCAAAAAAGGGCCTAAACTATAGTTGTCAGACTTTAAAGATTCCCTGCAGACTACTCTGTGAGAGATACTGGGTGAGCAAATTGGTGTAACTAAGGAAATTATTTTTTGAGCTCTGATACAGAATTTGAATTGCCTAGACATAATAAGGCCTTGCAGAGTCTAATTATGGTGGCTACCAAAAAAGCAATTACTAGAAAATGGAAATCAAAGTCTAAACCAACTTTACTAGCAGTAGTGAATATAGTAACACAGATAAAACAACTGGAACTGGGATCTTTAGAAAAGGGCAGGAGAAAATTACATAGAAAAAAATAGGAATTGTGGGACAATACCTGCAGAGGAGAAACAATGTTTAAAAGAAGACGGGATTTGAATGAACTAGAATGTCTGACTGACAATGACTGGATAGGTTATAAGTGATGTATAATATCTAACTACAATTATGTTAACACGGTTTGTGATGTATAATGTTTGCAACTAAAATTTTGTCAATATGGCTTGTTTACAAATACATGATTGCTTATGTCATATCTGATAATTTAATAAAGATGTTTCTTGTTTAAAATAAAAAAACATACTATGATTACAAATCAAATGGTCATGTTACATGAACTGGTAAAATAAACGGTCAAATGATAAAAACTGTTATTAAAGATATAGATATGACAGTGATCAGTTAAAACTAAAACTAGTATTATCTACTAAAGTTAGAAAAGCATATTCTTTAGACCATCTAATTCTAGGCCTGGCCACTCTTGGGAGATTAGCTGGACTACTTTCATATTCCCTGATACTTTATCTTTTAAATAAGCCATCTAAAAATCTAAAAAGGTATAATTCATTATGAAATAAATAAGGTTTGAAAACTAACTATTCAGAAAGGCATCAGAAACTGTTGTATTGTTTTTTAACGGGTTACTTAGAGATGACCTCTGCTTGTTCTACAGAGCAATGGTTGATCTACTTCTACTTGAAAATCTGTCTGAACAGATCAACACCAGATGGGGAAATTTAATATTTAAAATAAATACAAAAAGTGACCGATATTACACAATACCTTTCAATTTCATGGAATAAACCTCTACTTATTATCAGGAAAAGTTAGTATTAACGTCCATAAAAACAAATTTTATGTACATGTAAAAGAAAATATCAACAAGGTTTTAGCAATAAAGCTTCTTGAAGGCCAGGAGGTTCAATCCAGTGACCCAATCCCTTATAATCTATTTCACTTTTGGGATATCCTACCATGCAACTAGCCTGTGTCTGACAGTCTTCTAAACTTCCCTCTTCTAGGGTTTTATCCGACATCCTGCTTCCCAGTGCCAGATATCAGTAGTATATAAACAGTGCATTGGCTGATACCATTCAGATCGTTCTTGCATCAATAGAACTGAAGAAGAATCCTTCTGGACCTGGAGCACAGTAGACCAGGTGATGACTCCAATACTAGCTGGGTCCACCCAAAGGTGCCTAATTCAGAAGCTCAAGAAAGAAAAGCTAACAGGAATGTATGCATGGTTTCAAGTAAAAGAGGGGAAGGTGAGTAAATAGCATGGACACCCGATCCTCAGGACAAGGAGTTAGAAAGAAGGGTAATGGCGAGAAAGAAAAATGACGGCAAGGTGAAACAACTGAATATCTATAATTATGGTATGTTCCTAACACAACTGTACTGTGTTCATCATGGTATTACTGTTGCAGCTTTCACTTTTGGAAAGATTCCCAAAGCAGTGATAGAAAAGGTCTGGAGGATTACTTATTTGGTGGATAGTCCTTGACAGCTAAAGCAAATCCTGTTTAAATTCTTGACGCAGCCTTTAGGTTGTAGTGCTTTGAAAAGGTATGAATAGAGGACAAGGCTCCTGCCTTTAAGATGACTTGGGTGGAAACTTATCTAAGAAAAGTTCTAGTGGCATTAATAGCTGTAAAAGTATGCTCTAATGGCTGGTAAGCATTTCCCATGTTGCTGGTAACAGAAGGCAACACATTTCTCCAGCCACTTGGAAAGGAGTTTATTTGTTCAAAGGTTTCACTTTTTTACCTTTTGCAAAGCAGAAAAAAAATGATCAGTTTTCCTGAAATTTCTTGTTCTATGCAAGTACAATCTCAGCTGCCCATGCACATTCAGGGAATGTAGAGTTTTTTCTCAAATTCTGTGAATTTGGGGGAAAATGAGAACTAAATTATCTGATTTAGTGTCAGTTCAACAACCATTGTAGGCATAAAGGAGGGGATGGTACACAATGTCACTCTATCTTGACGGAACATTTAGAGTCCCCTGCTCATTAATCCTTGCAATTCTGAAATCTGCCCAGCAGAGTTGACTGCCACGGGCATGAAACTGCTGGTTTAAAGTGGGCAATGTCAGTTTCACTAACACACAGTTAAGATCACATGGTGGAGCCATTTGTCTTTTAGGAGGCCTAAGGTGAATCGCTCCACTCAAGAACTGCTCAACAGAAAGAGGTGGTGGAGGTCCATAAATAGGCAGGTTGAAATATAAGCATGTAATTTTATGGAAGAGTAAGTTAAGACAGATTTGTAGAGTTCTAACACGCATTCCAGGACCAGTGTGCCACATTAAGTTTTCTGTAGTCTAGGTCTCTGGAATGGCACCAGAAGGAAAATGTTATACTTTTCTAAGTGTGATTGTCTTGTATTAGGCTTCCTAACTTCTTTCATAAAATTTAGTATGGCCTCTGACTATTTGTACTTGTCTCAGATTAGAGTGAGGTCATCCATCAGCCAGTGTGGCCAGACTGAGGTGTGGAACAGACCACTTCTACTGAGTTAAGAGGGCCCACTTAACGAGGCAGCCCCTTATGTTTTCCTCTTGCCATGTCAAAGAGAACAGTGCTGCCTTGGCCAAAAGGTAGCTATGAGGATAAGTTTTTGCTCCTTATCCTGTGCTTTTGTCAATCCAAAAAATTAAAAAATAAGCAGGATCGTCTCAGCTGCTTGGCCTAA
>NC_056745.1:766169262-766192831 GCF_019279795.1 Protopterus annectens | reverse complement strand
TGAAGAGTATGTTAAGAATAGATGCATTATTTATGTCATATGGAATGAAATTATGTGTAATGGTAATGGATTTTAGCAATAATATTAAGTAAAATCAGATGGTGGTTATAGAACAAGGAGTGGTGTTCTAACGGGGATGAAAATTTAGTATGATTGTAGGGAAAATTATGAATATGTGTTAATATATTTGTCTAGCTATATATGCATAGCTACATATTTGTACATTTGTAAATATTTGAAAATATGTTGTAGATAGGAGTGCTTTTTTTTGTATATAAACAAAGGACCACCTACTCTTTTCGATAGGTGCCATGGGATCTTTTACATCCATCTCAGCCTACCAGCAACTCAAGCACATGGGACCTCAGTTTAATATCTCATCCAAAAAATGACACACTCAAGTGTGGCACCCCCCCCCCATATGCTGCACTGCTGCAACAGAACTCAGTGTTGTGCACCCAAGGCGAGTGCTCTACCTGTTGCATCACTAACATTGCAACTCTGATAAACATGTTGCTTCCAAAACAAATATATCCTGCTCAAAAGCTGAGTTGCCATCTTGGTTGGGTCTATATCACATCATCGAATCTCACTTCAGAAAACGGCTCGTTGAACACCTAATCATCAAAGTCACTAATCAACGAACAAACTTTTCAGCAAAACATTTCCTTGAGCAAACCAACTGTTGGCCATGATCTGGAATTTGCCCTTTTCCCCAGCTGTGGTGCGATCTTGAAGTTGGAATATTTAGTTAGGGGGTGTGGGGGGGCATGGCTCCCACGTGTGCTGGTGTTACGTTTTCTTTTGTTTACAATCACTAGGGTGGACTACCATTGGTTTGCCCTTGGAAACTTTTCACTGTTGACTGATTAGTGGCATTGATGATTAGTTGTTCAACGAACAGCCATTTGTTAAAGTGAGATTCGATGATGTGATAAAGACCCATGATGCCTATAAGAGAGTATACTCGGCTGAACAGGAAACTTCCCTATAATCTTGTGATGAGTATGCATGTTATTGTATTTAGCTAGTTATTCTTTGACCAGTAGTAGAAATACACACCTAAAACTAGTGTGTGTGTGTGTATATATATATATATATGTGTATATATATATATATATATATATATATATATATATATATATATATATACATATATATACATATATATACACATATACATTAGTATATGGTATGCATCTGTATAACATGACAATACATCTACATAATAAAATAATAATAGTATGTCCATAAATGTTTTTAAAGAAAAAAAATAATTTTATGCTTCACCATCCCCTTTCCTGTGTGCTTTAGATAAGTAAATTACCTATTCAGACACTGTCCAAGTACTGTTCTAGCCTTCATTTATTAAAACAGCTGAATCTGCAAAATTAAATGTGTTTATACAGTTGTACAATATTTAAAAATACTTCTTTTCTTGTTTCATTCTGGAGACATTCACTGTATCCATACTTTTACTGTCCAGTCACACACCTTGGCACTCTAATGGTGTATGTAAGTACTGAAGACTGGGAGATGCAAATGTGTGAAAAAATACCTCAACAAGGCCCGCTAAAGTGTCATATAAAAACCTTCCTTGATGCCTTATTTCACATTCTTTTCAATGCAATGAGTGTAAAACAAGGCATTACATAGACTTCCTATTTTATAAAAAATCTGTAGGTTAGACATATAGGGCCAGGGACTGCTGATAACAGAAGTTCTAAAATGAGCTAACCTATATTATCACAGCTTTTCACTTCCTACTCTCCAATCTCTACTATACTCTACCTCATAAACTAACCTTTACCAGTTCACATAGAATCCCAACAGCTGCTCTCAAATACTCTCTTTCCCTCCACAGCATCACCTGCTCTATACTCCTTTCCACTTCAGGCACTTTGACATAACCTCACTCCAAGTCTCTCTACTTTTGATATCTTGCCTATTTATATACTAGCTCCAAATCTACTCTACTCACATTGAATCATGATAACTATTTCCAGACACACCCTACAAAAGGCTATACTCTTAACTTCATTTGCAGTACTCCTTACCACCACTTACCTAATCACCTTATTTGAAATAAAAAACCTCTACCTGCATAACTACTCACAAAAACAAACGCTTACCCTTAACAACCCACTAGCCCAAGCCCACATCAATATCACCTCCACCTCCAACTACCTACAAGCTAAATATCACAGACTTACTCCCATAAAACTGAATCACCCTGTAGCAAAAAAATTAAAAATCCTACCCATCCTTAATCACAGCCACATACTTGCTCTCAAATATTCCTCCTTACAAGCTGGTGACATCCACCTAACCCTGGCCCACCTAAACCTAACTTTCCATCTACTACACACTCTCCACCCAACTCCCCTGATACCCTACTTAATTTTCCTAACTCCTTAAAAATTGGACATCTTAACATTCGAAGCTTAAATAACAAAATAACTAATCTCCATGCCCTTCTCAGTACTTACTCATTTGATATTTTCTGCCTCACAGAAACTTGGTTAAAACCTACGACCTCTGACAATGAAATTACCCCACCAGGATATAACATACTAAGAAATGACAGATTAAAGGGTAAAGGAGGTGGAGTGGCCTTACTCTTTAAAAACAATCTTCTTATATCCTCTATACCCCATAACCCAACCCAAGATAACTCAGCTGAAATCTTGATCTCTAAATTTCAAATCAACTCCAACAAAGCTATATACATATTCTGCATCTACCTACCCCTGGCCACAACATTACTAATATAGAAGATACCCTGTCCTGGATTTCCTCAACATACCCACAAGAAACTATTATTCTAGGAGACCTCAACACTGACTGGTATAGTATCAACAATAATAATCCCTCTTCTTATATCAACCTACATAACTTTAAACAAACTATTACCTCGACTACTAGAATCAACAAACCCAACAACAAAGAGACCATCCTAGACTGGATTCTAGTCAATAAACAAAGAGAAAACTATCAAGTAGGAACCCTGCCAGATGATATCAGCGACCACTTGCCCACATATATCATCAGGCACAAAATGACATAAACAAACCTCCCAAGTTTATTACTGCCAGAACTAAGAAACATTTTAATCCTGACTTATTTCAAATGGAACTAAATGCCTGCAACTGGAGTCCCCTAAAAATCCTCCCACTAGATGAAGCTGTCAGCTACTTTAACCACAAATTCTTAACAATACTAGATACCCACGCACCCAAAAGATCTATTAGGATAAAGTTCAAATCTGCTCCCTGGCTCTCAAAAGACACAAAACAAAAATACTTATAAGAAACAAATCATGGGCTAAATGGAGAGCAACTAAAGATGTCTCAGAACACCTAAACTTTAGACAACTTCGTAATACTACTAAAAAAGCCATTCTCTCTGACAAACAAGCCTATTACAGTAAACTTCAACAATCTCACTCTAAGAATCCACAAAAATTTTGGACTGCCATTAATAACCTTCTACAGCCCGGCCACTCTAGTACCCCTCCACCCCTAGAGTCAGAAAACAAAAACAATCTAGAAATTGCCAATGCCTTCAATACCTATTTTACAGAGACCATTCAAACCCTGGCCACACAGCTAACTTCTACAGACACTAACCTACCTAATTCCCAGCATGACAATCTTCCTACTTTCAAGATAAAACCCATCTCAATATCCTTTATCCAGAAACTAATTCACAAGCTAAAACCCTGTACACCCTCTGATGACAACCTTCCAGCAGAATACCTGCAACTTGCATCCAGAGCAATTGCTCATCCTGTAGCTATTCTCATTAACCGTACCATCTCTGAAAGCACTATCCCCAATCTTTGGAAAATCTCACACATCATTCCCTTACATAAAGGAGGAAACTCTAATGAGTACTCCAACTATAGGCCCATAGCACTACTCTCACCCCTAGCTAAGATCATGGAGAAATGTATCCATCATCAGCTAATAGACTACCTTACTAAAAATAACATCCTGGCCAGCTGCCAACATGGCTTTAGACCCTTTCACAGCACCACCACTGCCCTTCTATCTTTCACCAATACTATTAACACCAATCGGAACAATAACTACCTCTCATCTGCACTCTTCATTGACCTGTCAAAAGCCTTTGATATGGTCAATCACTCCCTACTTATAAATACCCTACAATCCCTCTCTCTGGATTCTAATTCTATCCTTTGGTTCAAGTCTTACCTCAGCAACCGTAAACAAGCTGTTTTGTGGCAAAATCACTTGTCTTCATATCTCCCTGTCTTACTAGGAGTTCCTCAAGGCTCTATTCTAGGACCCCTTCTCTTCTCTCTGTTCATAAATGATCTTCATGTAGCTATTCCTCAATCCACCTGCATACAGTATGCTGATGATTCTACTATCATCTGTTGTGCTAAGTCTCTTCCTGAGCTGAAATCTCTAAGCCAAACTGTCTTCTCCATAGTTGAAACATGGTTCAATAACCGGTGCTTACTCTTGAATGCCAAAAAAACCAAATTACTTCTGATTACTCCCAACAACAAGACCCCTCCCATACAGTTCTCCATACTAGCTAGTAATGGAACCCTTATATCACCTGATCTGACCTGCAAGTTATTAGGAGTTACAATAGACAATAAACTCACTTTTGACAATCATATTAATAACACCATTAAGTCCGTTAACAGAAAATTAGGCTCCTTGTATAGGATAAGACCCTTCCTCACCCCAAAAGCAAGAACTACCGTGGCCCACTCTCATTTACTCTTTACCCTCCTCTATGCTTCTCCCATTTACACCAATTTAAAGCAAAACAATCTCAACAAACTTACCAAAGCCTACAACAGTATTGCAAGGTTTGTAACTGGTAAGCCCTATAGAACCCATCACTGCATTAACCTACACCAGCTAGACTGGCTTGAACTGCAAAATGCTGCTATTCTCACAACTAACAACTGCTCACAAAATCTTCTACCTTCCTAACAACACACCTACACTAAACAATCTTATCACACCCTATAACAATCTTCATTCCCTACGCTCCTCTAATAAACTCCTAGCTTATATACCCAAATCTAACAACTTAGCTGGTGACTCCTTGTTCTCCACCACCACAGGTAAGCAATGGAACATGCTGCCACCCAACCTTACCTCTATTTCCTCTTTTCCCCTCTTCAAACTTAATCTTAAAAATCACCTAAAACTTCAATGGTTATGCCCTTGCTGCAACCCTGACTAATACTCTACTACTAGCCTGTAACCTATCTTCTCTCTCTTCCTTTACATTATTACTCTGCCAATAAATGTTGTAAATGTTATCTTCCACATTTTTATACCAATGGTTTACTTTAAAATGTTACGTTAATTCCTTCCTAATGTATGTGGCATTGCTTATTATTTGCTTTTTTATATATTATTATTATTAAGTAAGTGGAGCTTTTCTCCCCGGGCCTCTACTGAAAATGGAAATATCTCCAGCTAGACTAGCCCGGTCAACAAATGTAAAATAAAAAAAAATAAATAATAAGAGCATGCTATCTGTTTTGGATATTTCCCCAGTGCATTTAGAAGATATTTATCCAGTGCATTTAGAAGGAGCCTATCACTTGTACAACTATTGACTCACTTGTAGATGGGGGCGACCATGAGGGGTTTGCATCCTGCTGTGAAATTCCATATGGTACTGTTAGTATCAGGTGGATAAGTACACACTGTAGGTGAACATCCTGTTACTGCCTTGATATTTACAGGGGGACGGACTGTGAGGGGTTTGCATCCTGCTGTGAAATTCCACATGGTACTGTTAGTGTCAGGTGCATAAGTACACAATGTAGGTGAACATCCTGTTACTGCCTTGATGATATTTACGGGGGGACGGACTGGGATGGGTTTGCATTCTGCTGTGGAATTCCAGATGGTACTGCTAGTGTCAGGTGCATAAGTACACAATGTAGGTGAACATCCTGTTACTGCCTTTATATTTTTGCTGTCTACTCAGAGTTGTGTGCAGACTGCAGTACAGTGAAACAAACAATTTGTCATTACTTCTGCTGCACACTGTGTTGTGACTGCTTCCAAGTTCTATAAATACATCTCAGCATTTTGCATTCTTGGCTTGTCTCGAGCATCATTCTTTATGACTTCGCTTTCACCACTTTTAAGTGCTGCATTCGTTTTGGTCTGTTACGAATGTTTTTACTTGAGTAGACCATTTCTTGGGGGGCTCTTTTTTTTGTTTATATAGCAGTTTCTCTGTTTTTCTTTAATTTGATTCAGGGTTAATGTATTATTTGATTGACTTGACTATTTATGTTCCAGTCTTTTGCCCTTAGTTAATGAGTTGGAAGACTTGCTTGTCCTGGTGTACTAAAATGCATTCAGGAACAGCATTTTTTTCAAACAATCACATACATATCTGCAGTTGTCAGTTTGACATGAAAATTATGTTCATTTCAGCACAGTGCTGCACTGAAACCCCTAAGGACTGAAAAACTGGTCTTACAGCTAAACAGGGTATAAATGAAAACAGAAGCATTTCTGTTCATTTATGTGATCTATGGGATGGAATCACTGATATGGATCAATTGTGGAGAAAAGGGACAGAGTGTTTACGGACTTGTATCTGTTAACTGGTATACAGCACTGATCCACACAGACCTTTTTAGACTCAGCCTAGGAGCACTGTTTTATTAAGTGACTTACTCAGATGTCACATAGTTCAGCAAATAGAGGATGAGGAAATCAACCCCAGGACAGATGATGCTGCCCTGATGATTGTACCAAAGAAGCAGTGAAATCCTTGAGAGAAAAATGGCATTAGTGTGTGTGTGTTTTTTTTTAATCAGTCTCCTATTAGCACTCCCTGAATTTGTATACTTAATTTACTTTTTGAAAACTGTCATATGGAAAGGGAAATATGGCCTGTCAATGGTTCAGTGATGTGTGTTGCCACAGCCATGTTTTCGACTGGAAGGGTATCATGAATGCTTCTTTAAAGAATTATTAGCCTCATAAGTAAACATTGCGTACATGTGTGTGCAAAGATGTGTTCCAGACTAGAAAACTAGAGTGCTTCTTTACTGATGTTTACATCAGAAGTACAGGGTCAGTGTGTGTGTGTGTGTGTGTGTGTGTGTGTGTGTGTGTGTGCGCTACTATGCTGTTGGTTGAATGCACCCATTGGCAGTAGGTAAGAGGTGTCACAATCTGTTAGCATTCCAATTAGTTGCCTAGTGCCACAGTTGACTCGCAGACCTCACTGTAGCACAGTATTGGGTATTACCCCTTTGGTTGTAGTTGTTAGGCTGGGACATTAAGTGTGTATTGGTAAGAGATATGGGAGGCATTGCTCCCCCATGTAAGCAGTTTCTGTGTGTTCTTACTATTGTTAATGTTATTTTTATCAGATAAAGAATAATGGAGAACTGCTATAACCTTTTGGTGTTGCTGTGAGTAAGCAGTCTGTGTGCATCTGCAGTGTTGCTAATGGAATGTGTTTTGCATTAGGAGTAATGGATGACTGGTTCAGCTTTGTAGTGCTGCAGTGAAGAACTGGAGGAATTGATATGAGGTGCATCAGACCAGTCTTGGTATACATAACATGAGCAAGTCGAAGCTAATGTATAATTAGAACCTGTATGTTTAACTGAAAATACTTACACCAAAAAGGCATATTTAGCTGACTGATTGCAAAAGGAATTGTATTGAGTGATGTATAGTCTCTGAGGTATTGAAGGTGGCTTGTGAAACGTTATGTAAACATTTTGTTTTACAGTGATATTGGGAGAAAGTATAGATATGAAGCTACACATACACAGGATGGCATAAGAAATGTCCATATCTCTCATTTTTTTTGCCAGCTTTTCTGTCTGGAGTCATGAATATTAACATCTGCATATTGACAAGCAGTCCTAAAGAAATGTCATGTTATAAAGACATGCAAGCGGTGATGATATACAACAAATGATAAACGTGCTTGGGCAAGAGAAATAACATATCAAGAAAATATAGATCATAGGTTAATAAGCAAGGTGGCATCTGTATACTGACAAGCTATGGTCTTGTTCTCTCAATAAAACCATTCTTATTGGATGGGTATGGGTTAAGTTAATGAAGAATGCTTCCTAGTTTGGTATGACTGCAGTGGCCCAAAGGCCTTACTTGAGACACAGACCCCACTTTTAAGGAATATACTTTATTACCAATCCACTTATCCAAGTTTATTTTAAACGTTTGCAAAGATGCACTTTTCTTGATACCTAAAAGTTGTTTAATCCCAGGTCTGACTAGGGACTGTGTAATACATTTCTTTTGGTAGTTATGTTAAGTTCAGTTTTACAACAGATATAATTTTTCACATTTTTATAGGTTCATAGTTCAGTATAAGGCTAGCTGCCTGCAAGCCATTTTAAGCCTAGACAATTTCCCTTTTTATGCTTGAATTAACCTATCCTATCCCCATGGTCAATAATTATAGAATACCCCTAATGAGAATAACTGGGATCATACCACATATAATTTGAAGGGACCCATTCATATAAAAAAGCACTTAAGAGCTGCCTCTGTCCATTAGTAGTACAGGGGACCATCCTGGGGTAACTTTTCTCTCTTATCTGTAGATCTAGGTTGCTCTTGAATACAGACAGGAAAGAACTTTGTTTTATGTGGACGGGGAGTCTGTTCCAGAGCAGTGGCATCTTCTGCAAGATGTACCTGTTCCTCCAAACCATTCTGTTGAAGTTTAGATTCCTAGACAGAGTATTTCTGATGCATTTTGATTTGCTGATGTACAGTAAATCCATCACTATTTGGTAAGAGGATGCCTTGTATGTATGGTAGACAGAGGACAACTCTTATCAGTCTGTAGAACACAAAGTATAGTGACAGCCTTTGATTCAGTCCATATAGGACAAGCTATTTAGGCTTTGCAATTTTTTAGTAAGGCATCTCTTTGGGAATTCTAGTTGTCGTATGTGTCTGGACATATACATGCCAAAAGGGGCATTTATGTTCAATAACTGGCCTAATGAGGGCTGAGTAAAAGGGGACAATGACATCCCAAAATCTAGACACAATCCCTTTGTTTATAAGCTGTGCAATACAGAAAGACTTACAAGAGAAACATGTTGATCAAAAAAAGTAGTTATCTCTTACCATAACGTTCCATCTGTGTTGTTCATCTTCTTTCATTCATCACTGATGGTTTTGGCTCCGAGCCCTCGGAACAGAATCAGCCTAGTACCAAAGCTCACACCAGCCAACAAACTCTCGAGCTAAGCTTATACCAAACAATGCCCTTCTCCCTGTTACCTCAGATCAAGTTTGCCCATGTTGTACAAGTAAAGCAGAGGCCATTTCTGCGCAAATGCCGTAAGACACCACTTGGACCCAAAGTATCCGCCAGGAGCATTTGGGGAGGGAGGGTGGGAAATGATGAATGAAAGAAGATGAACAACACAGATGGAATGTTATGGTAAGACTTAACTTCTTTATCTGATGATGTTCATCTTCTTTCATTCATCACCGATGGGACAGAATCCCCAGCTACCTTATCCTTGGGTGGCCCTTATGGAAGAACATTCCGGAGAACCACTGAGCCGAGGGCAGCTCTCCCTCTGGAGACCACATCCAATTTGTAATGACTGAAAAGTGTGAGGTTTGGCCCAAGTGGCTGCTATGCAAATGTCATCCATAGAAGCCCTGCAATGGAAGGCTACAGAAGTTGCCATAGATCTGGTGGAATGGGCTTTAATATTCTGTGGCATAGGTTCTTTCGAAAATGAATAAATGAAACATATGCAGTCCCTTAGCCATTTTGATAAAGTGACCTTGGTGACTGAGTTTCCCATTCTAGACCCAGAAAAGGAAATGAACAGTAGTCTTGCGTATTGTTTTGGTTCTGTCTAAATAGAATCACAATTGCCTGTGTACATCCAAGGAATGTAGGCAGTATTCTCCTTTATTAGAAAAGTTTGGGAAACATACTGTAAGATCAATAGACTGATTTATGGAAAACCATGGGTTCATCTGGAGTGATACTCTGTCCTTATGAAAGATTAGGTAGGGTCTTTTGGTGCACAAGGCCTGCAACTCAAACTCGTCTGGCTGATGTGATGGCTACCAAGGAGAGAGATTTCCATGACAAGAATTTGAGATCACAATTCATTGTGGGTTCAAAGGGGGGGTTGAGTCAAAGACTAGTGAACTAACACGAGGTTCCATGACTGTCTGATTGGAGGTATAATGTGAGATACTCCTTTAAGAAAAGTTACACAAACGCAGTAATACGAGTGGTGTACCATCCAGTCCATTATGATAATCTGAAATCCCCACCAGATGTACTCTTATGGTAGGGGCTGCGGCTCCATCTTCAAAAAAATTTAGACAGATATTGTAAGACTGCTGTAACTGGAGCCGAATACGGGTCTAGCATCCTTTCCTTTGACCAAATAGAGAACCTTTTCCATCTGTCCCATTACAGTCTTCTGGTGGATGGTATGAGAGAAGCCAGAACGATATTGCAAACAGGAGAGGGGAGGTCACCCTGACTGGTAACTAGCAGAAGTGGAGAAACTAAGCTGTCAGCTTGAGACTGGACAGATTTGGATGGGTCAACCCTTGGGGATGAGAGATTCAGATCTGGAACAGGATCCAGAATCTACGGTGGTTACAACAGATAAGGCCAAAGGACGGGGAACCAAACTTGTCAAGGCAAAAATGGGGCTATGAGGATCACCTTGCATTTCAACCGAATGGCTTTCTTTATTAACTGTGGAATCAGAGGAATAGAGGGATAGGCATAGAGAAGTTCCGTGGACCAAGTGTGAATCAGAGCATCCCTCCAGCACTCCCCCTTTGCGGGGAATAGGGCAGAATAGCTGCTGCATTTGTTGTTTGAAGGGGAGGCAAAGAGGTTCCAGCAAGGCTGGCCCCAACGGCTGAAAATTTCTGCCGCTACTCTGGGATTGAGAGAACGCTCGTGGGGCAAGAGAATACATCTGCTCAGCTTGTCCGCAATCATGTTGAAGCTCCCCAGGATATATGTTGCTATCAGAAAGTGGTTGGAATCTGTTGCACATTGCCAAAATCTCATGGCCTCTCGACACAGGGGGTAGCATTTGGTTTCTCCTTGCTTGTTGATATACCAGACTACTGACATATTGTCTGACTGAATTGCAATTGTTCCAGAGGGGAGGACAAGACGGAATACTTGCAATGCTAACAGCACCGCTCTCAGTTCTAGAATATTGATAAGCAGGTTGGTCTCCAGCATGGATCATGCGCCTTGGACCATCTTTCCCTAGAAATGGCCCTCACACCCTATCAAAGAAGCATCTGTGGTCAATGGCCTTGGGTTGGAATGGGCGGCTCCAAAGGTCTGTGTCTGGCCTCATCCAGCAAAGGTGGTTTTGTTTGCAAGAGCTGGTTATCCGAATCTGAAAAAAATAGGGGGTGATGGTTCAGGAACCACAGACAGAAGAAGCCATTGGAGGATTCACATATGCAGCTTTGCAAGAGGCACTATTGGTATGGAGGTTGCCATGGATCCTAGGACCTGAAGAACCGCTCTCATTGAGACTTTGTTTTGACATATCACCCGGAGCTGAAGTGTCAACCTCTTGAGTCTGTGAGCTGGGAGTGACACCAGACAGACAGGATCGAGTGTCGAAGACTGCCCCGATGAATTCTATCTGCTGGGCTGGAGAAAGGTTGGATTTCTCCCAGTGCACAGTTACACCCAAAATTTCTGCCAGAGAAAGGGTGTACTGCAGAGCTGTTACCAAAAGATGCTTGGTGGGGGCAGTAAGGAGCCAATTGTCCAAATACGGAAAGACCCGGAATCCTTGCAGTCTCAAGTGAGCTGTGACCACTGTCATGCACTTTGTGAACACTCTGGGGGCTGTAGAGAGACCGAATGGCAGGGTGCAAAACTAGTAATGATTGGCTTCTAGCCAGAAGTGAAGCAGACTCCTGGAGCATTTGTCCATTTTGATGTGATAATACGCATCCCGGAGATCTATCGAGCACATCCACTCGCCCTCCCTGAGAAAAGGGAGGATGGACTTAACCGTGACCATCCGGAATTTGGTTTGGGCGACACGTTTGTTCAAACTGCCAAGATCCAGAATAGGTCTCCAGTCCCCTGTTTTTTTTTTTGGCACCAAAAAGAATCTCGAGTAAAATCCGGATCTGCATTGGCCTGGTGGGACTAGTTGGATGGCTCTTTTTGATACAGCTTTCTTACTTCTGAAGCTGCTTTCTCCCTCTGACTGGGTGGAATGTTGGGAAGTTTTGGATAAGATACGAGTGGAATGGTGTAACCTCTGGTAATGATGTTCTGCACCCAACGATCAGTGGTGACAGAGTGCTAGGAAGCTTGGTGCAGAGAGAGAAAACCCCAGACTGCTTTCAGAGGCAAGCAATCAGGCCAGTCTTCAGGAGTGCTGGTAAGGCTGTCCAGAGGAGTCGTCCCTGGGGCCTTGGTTGTGTGGATCCCCTCTGCCTCGAAAGGGGGGTCCCTTCCAGAATTGTTACCCCCTCTGCTCTTGGGGGTATCACCACCACACGTGGCATGGAAAGGACCCTGATATTTTTTGTGCCACATCTTCCCACTCCTCTGGTTCCTGCAGAAAGAATGTTGAGGATTGGAAAAACATAGGCCTAAAGCAGACAGGGTCTTACCATCCTGCTCACACCTGGCCAGAGTGTCCTTTACCTTGGAGCCAAACAGGAAAGATGCTTTGATGGGAGCATTCAAGAAGGAAGACTTGAAGGGGTCCGCAAGGTCACAAATGCACATCCAGGCGTGATGCCTCATAACTATGCCTAAATGCACTGCTCCTTTGGAAGCATGTGAAAGCAACCTCATGGATAAAGTGGAGCTCTATTCCAGGGATGCAAGCTGAGAGGCAACTTTGTCCCTCATCTCGTCAGACACCTGTCCTGTGAGTGTTCCAGAGAGTTCGGGAATCAAGTGTCTTTGCAGCCACATAAAATGTGCCAAATAGTTCAGGGACCATATGGCAAAGGTCGCTGATGCAAAAACTTGTTTCCCCAATCTTTCCACAGACCAGGACTCACTGCTGGGTGGGTGGACTGTATGACTCTCTTCAGCTAGGTCCTTTTTAGTGGCCACTGCCACTACCAACATAGCATCGACTGGTAAACCTCTGAACCAATGTGGGAGTTCCTCGAGTGGGGACAGAATCTTGTCGGGTCTTTGAGGGATCACCTCACCAGAGTCAGGGTTCTTCCAGGCGCGCTGCACCACGAGCTGAACTAGCTCATCTGCAGGCAGGGTGACCCAAGAGGTAGAAGAGGCTGGGCATGGAAAGCCTGCAGGAACACAGACTCCTCAGAAGAAGGAATAGTGGGCTTTCAGTCACCCCTCTGTTTCAGCATTTCAAGGATGTCTTAGACATCAGAAGGTGACTGTGGGGACCCTTCACCATCATCAAAATCAGTGTCCTCTGTAAGAGACTCCTCAGGCAAGTCTACATGCATCCTCTTGCATGATCTCTTCCAGGGGGGCTCCTCTGAGGAGGACTTAGAAGAGTGGGCACCCTGTACAGGGGGATCCTGTGGCTTCCTTGCCTGGATTCCCAGGGAGGTGGTCTGTGGCAGCTGTAGCTCAGGGGGAGAAAACTGGGGTTCTGACGTCAGCAGAATGCTTCTAGCAGCAAGAGCCCTCTCCATCACATGGAAAGTAGGTCTGCCCGAAGAGGGATGGGAGCCCGGAACCGAGAAGGTTAACCTCGGAAATGGGGTCACACCCCGCTCCGCCGAACCCACTTCCCAGGATGCAGCCTCAAGTAGAATTGTAGCAGACAAGGCTCCCGGTACCAAGGACAGAACCAAAGAAACACTCGGGACCGTGCCACCAACCGAAGAGCCCGCAACCCAATCACAGGGTTGAGTATGGACTGATTCAGTAGGAATCGAGGACCAAAGGGATGGTCCCAAAACCAAAGTGAGGTTCACTACTGGCATTGAGATGGGGAGGGGATTCCAAAAGATAGTCAGAACAGAAGGCTTTGGAACCAAGGTGGTCAAAGGAGGAGAATAGGATTGAGTCCGTGGAGAAATCAACCCAAATCCTGTAGGGGGATGGGTCCTGGAAGGCATAGGTATCCCCCTGGCTGCCAGCAGTTGGTCCACAAGACGCACCACATCAAGGTCTGAAAGGCTCCTGGTGGATCTAGTGGATACTCCCGATGGGGAGTCTGGTCGATCTAGGAATGGGCTAAACAATTGGCCTAGAAACGGGTCTATGGACGGAGAGTATTGTGCCCGTGGTCTGGGGTCTCCCTGCATCCAAGTCTCAAGTTTAGAGACCGGGAGCAGTGGAGTTAAATCTATTGTAGTCGGAGCTGTAAGAGAGCTCGGTGCCAAAGGGATGCATTTCCAGGTATTAAATCAGGACACTTGCTACTATTGTTCTTAACTCTTTGAGACAGTTAGGTACCATTTCCTTAGCACTTAGTGGATAGCAAAATCCCGCTTTTTTTTTTTTTTTTTTTTTTTTTTTAGGTAAGATGTACTTTAGTATCATCCATTTTACAGAAATAACCCACTGCATTCACTATTTCTAAGTTACTACTACTAACTGAGTTTCCAAGAGCAAATCCTCTGATTAATGCACAAGAAAAAAATTCTTAGAATCTGATACAGTGGATAATTTTTCTTCATAAGCACATTTTGTCTTTATCCTGATTTTAAGATTTCTGCATGCCATATAATACATTTCTCTTGCTGAAGGTGTTTCATTTTTTAGGAAATGTTATACTTTATTTTAGGAAACTAGCGGTTACTCATCACTCCACTCTGTATTTAATTATGCTTGTTTTAGGTGTTCTTATACTTGCACAGATTATAAAAGAAAAAGCATCATGATCATAATTTTAACACCATGAAAGACTACCAGTGCCAATTCTTCTAGACTCAGCTCGTTGCAACCAACAATGATTCAAAAAGGCACAATTTTAAAACTTAGATCAGCCACGCTTTACGGTAAGAATTTCCATGAAGTGTTTTATTAGTACGTTGTTTTTATGATGATTTTTTTTAACAGAGGTAATGGGTTTTAAGAAAACATGCTTTTTACAGGTCAAACTATGTACTTTTTGGGTTAGCGATTTATAAAAAGGTAGATTTAATACTTACACACATTCGTTTCATTGTACAGATGTAATGGCATAGTTGGGGCACTGCAGGGAAACATCTGACTAGCTTTTAATCTCACAGACAGACACGATTTTATGCATTAGCATTTTGCATACGAGTACTAAAAAATTTGTTTATACTTTTATTTATTTTACATTTGTTAAGTGGGAAAATCCAACTTGCAACGAGCCAATTTTCATCGGTGGCCCAGGGAGAAACACTCCAGACGCATGTCTTTGTAACGTGGCAGGAAACCGGAGCACCTGGAGGAAACCCAAATGAACACAGGGAGGACATGCAGACTCACACAGAAGACACCCCCAGCAGAGAATCAAACCGGAGAACCTGTTGCTGTGAGGCGACAATGTTACTGCTGCACCACTGCGCTGTCCAACTGACATGGATACTTTAATTCAGTGTGTGAAAGTATTGTGTGTAAAAGATCTTAAACAGAATTTATTTATTATGTTTTATTATTTATAGAAGAGTTTTAATCGTCAGGCTACAGCTTCTCCTTTTACTTTACTTTAAATAGCTAATTGATTTATTGCTTAATTAACAAGTATGAATTGTAATAAAAATGATAAAGTTGATTTTCCCCTACCCTTTTGTATATGATGAAGTCCTAAGAGGACAAAAAATGTGGTGATCCTGTCAAGTGCTTTATTCTTTAGTGGTTTGTGTATGTATTTTTAATTATTTCATTAAAATATTCCATCGATTCCTGGGCTGTTCTACAGTTTTTACCCCATTTACCTCAATAGTGCCTTTTTGAATGATCAGAATTTCCCATAGTTCCAATGACGTTTGTGACAACCCCTCTCTGGGCCAGCATCAAGGAGCCTCAATCCTCACCACTGACACCTGCAGAAAACATTCACTTTCAGAGAAACAGATACTCACACTATTTCCAGATGCAGCTGTCTGCACCAAGTACAATTTCCCTTAAGAGCACACAGGGAATGCAGTCAGCCTGGGGTCTGGATTTCTTCACATCTGTCTCCCTCCAAGGCACCAATAAGGCTCCCCACTAGCACAGCTACAGGGTTAAGTCCTCAGATGAGTGTCCAAGCCAAGTCCTCCAGCACCCTCTCTGTGAAACCAGTGCTTCGTGTCCCTGCTCCAAGTAGCTGACAAACACACACACACACACACACACACACACACACACACACACACACACAGTGAGATTTGATTTTACACACACACCCACCCACACCCCCCTCCCCAGAAAAGGCTGGCACAAATTTATCTGCTGTGCCTCCTTCTGCCCAGAGTACAAGGTAGTTATTACAGCCACCAGACACTCCACAATCGCTAATCTAAGGCCCTTAAAGGGTGTCCAGTTATACTGTGTAATATTAATACTAATACAAAGGGCAGCAGTTGACCAAGACAGCTTGGCCTTCAGGAGTGGCCCATACAGTGTCACCAAACAAATATAAGCACTCTCAAAGGTTAAATACTTTCTAAAAGGAGCAGTCAGAATAAAAGTTTTAACTATATTTAATCATAAATAATAAAAGAAAAATGAAAATACTGAATACATATTTATAGTAAACCACAAAGTTCAAACAAGAAATATTGAAAACATTGATGGACAGACTCAGGCAAAGAAAAACAATATCTAATCTTCACTATTTTCCTGACTGAATCTGGGAGAATTACTATTCCCTGCTTATGTAATAAAGCAAGGCAGAAGATGTGCTGAATGGTCCTTCTTGTTGTCAGGCTCAAGACAGAATACACAATACGGAGCAATTTCTCTTTGTATTATCCAAAACTTTCAAGATGGCTTGGTAGAAAGACCACATTTAGTCACCTGACTCGAGGTTCTCACACCATTCTCCTTTGAAGCTTGAGACAGGATGTTAGCATAGATGTGATAAGATGAATTTCTAAAGTTTTGTTAATGTTTATGGCAGAGCCTGGGGCTTCCCCTATTTTTACTGCACTAATGAACAAAGGCTACTTCCAGACATGCTGTCTCTGGTCCTATTCAGAGCTGTGAGATGAGCACTTCCGCACCAAACAGGTGGTCCAATTAACACTCATTTTCTTAAAGAAGTAAGCTAGCTGTTTAACCCCTTCTCTTTCAGTGCCCTCTGCTAACAGTACCCACTGTTGATGTGATACATTTTTAACACCAGCAACTTTACAAACACATTTTGATTTTCAAATGGCAAACAGTGCTAATACATTTGTAACATAAACATCTAGTATAAATCAGTTTGATATTCAAATGACATATTACAGAACTCCATCTGGCTATGGTGGCACTAGCCCATATCACTACACTGTGTATCCTGTTTTATTGGTTGCGTGCAATAGGAAGACTGTTAAAAAAGCTAGAAAACTGCCAATTATTGCAAATATGTACAACTAAGCAAAGCGGGAAAGTCTCACTTTCAGTATGCTGAACAAATACTTTCAAGTTTGCTTAAAGTTATATTGTTAATGTACTGAAGGGAATTTCAAAATATGTATTAAAAGCAAAATGTAAAGAAAAGCGAATACTATTTAATTTATTGAAATTAAACAAGCAAGACCAAAATCAAAAAAAATGCAGTGTGGGCCCGTGTTAGTGACAGTTTTGCTATATTATTTCATTACGTCTGTCTTTGAAACAAGCAGTCCCAGGACTTTTGAGGGGAGCAAAGAGAGCAGGTAGTAAATACTTGAAATATCATTCTCTCACCAAACACACAACTGATTCAGCACAAATGTGTTTGCAAGGCTGATGCTTTTAAATTTCCATGGTTTGCTGCCTTGTATACTTGTGTGTTAACCACCTTTCTAATATGGCAAATAATCAATAGGAGCATATAAATAACAGTTTTCAAATCTGCAGTTGGAAAAAAAAACAATCGTACCATGCAGGATGATGCTGCAGCAGCTTTTGTGCACACAACAGATTCATTTATATCTCCCCAGAATGATTGGCAGGAGTCCAAATCCATTAGACATACGACAGCTTGTTGCAACTTTGGTGTTAGAGTCCTATCTAAAAAATATAAAGCCTTAGTCAGAATTATTTTCAGACACCCGCCTCCCATTTTGCCAGCATGCCATACTGGGGTATGTTTAGATAAAAGCAGGCCAATACTCTAAATTAAGCACAGTTATGTAGCATTCTTGTATTTTAACAGTAGCACATAATGTACAATACATAAAACTGTTCCCATTGTATTGATCACCAGAAAGGTAATCAGAAAATCTGGCACCCCCCCAATTCAGCCATGGATGCAGAGATGTGACTAACATACCAGATTTTATAACAGCATTTCATGTATAGAACAATTTCTAAACACCAATGTAAATGCTTATTTTAATTGTGGATTGTAAAGGAATACACTGTCTGAGTTACTGAATATTAAGTATTTGCAATGTTGTATTGCAAAAGCCTTAATTCTATTAGTAAAGTGATGCTAAAAATGAAAGTTACTTCACTCAACATGACATCTTAAAATCAGCAGGTTACAGCATAATCAGACTTCCACACTTAATCCAAGAATTCATAACAGTCTTGTAATCAATCAATGAAAATACTACAGTCCACGTGTAATAGAGTCATATCCAAAATTAATGAATATGAGCAATGCATACAGTGATTAGCCATATAGGTGGGTGTGTAATATAAACCACTTTGGATGTTGAAAATGGTGTACACTGACTCACTTTTTATAAGAATTCCTTCATACTAAAAAAAAATAACTTGGCTTTTAGTTATATCAGCTCAAACATCTGACAGAGATGGAAGGGAGAATGGGCATGCCTGCCCTGGGAGGGGAAAGGGTCCATGCTGATGTGGATGAATCCTTCAAACCCTGGAAGAAGCTGGGACTTGGAACAGCCCCATAAGTGTGCATGTATGTGTGTGGACCAAGGACAGATTGTCATGCTAAGGCCCAGGGTGGGCACATCCTCAGGCAGCCACTTCTCATTTCCTGACTCAGAATACTAATCTGAAGTCAGCACATTGAGTGCAGGGCCTAGAAAATGCCCTAGCATGCATAATGGCACATGCAACACTAATGACTTCTATCACTGCTCCTCTACCCAAACTAAAGGCTCCAACTCCTCCCTATCTGCCTATGACAGCCTGAGCTGGGAGGATACTGGACGGGCACCAACACTCAATCTGCTCTCCTTCCCTTCACCTGGCATGCACCACGTTAGGGGTAATAATGGGTATGGGGGTAAGCAGCAATGGCAACAGAAGCTAAGCATGCAAAAAAAAGAAACCGAAAAAATAGATATGCAAAAAATACAAATGTATAAACATATCTATATCTATCTATATAAATTGTATGCGTGCGTGTGTATGTATGTATATATAAATATTATATAAATACAGACAGACACACATGCACATATATATATATATATATATATATGACAGAGAGCGAGCAAGCAAGAGCAGTATATATAAGAAACTACTGTGATTCACAGATACGAATCACAAGAGGCTGCATGGCATGGTTCACAGCAACACCTAGTACACCAATATGTACTAGGCGTTCCTGTGCCTAGGATAAAAGGCAGCACTATTTAACATGACAGCACTACACAGTACAATGACATAAGGCAACTCTGAACGGTATGCATACTTCTCAAATTTAGTGCAAGAAATCTGGACAAAGCCTGACAAAATGGGGGGACAAAGGCCCAAAACCAGGGACATTTTAAATATTGCTGTTGTAAACTTAGAAAGTTGATAGAGTAACAGGGTTTGTTTTAACATACATTATCTAAAGGATTTGAAGCCTGAAACTCAAATGTATATAATTTAGTGACCAAAAATATGAGCCAAAAAAAATGGGTATTCTGTGAAAATCTGGAAAACTGAGAGGTATGATGGTAGGTCATGCCTTGTTATGTACTTACATGTAGTCACTTGACAAAACATACTGTACCTTAAAATGCTGTTTTATACCATGCATCATGCCCAACCGTAATTCATGAAGACATCAAGTTATTATGTATGAATGTATAATGGGGTTCATTACCATACTATGCCAATACGGGGATCTGGTGCTATGCAAGCTCCGATCAGTGGGAGCTCACCAGCATCACATGCTTGTGTTTGATAGCGGATTCCCCTGCACAGTCCCAGTGCTGAAAAGGATTTTCTTGACAGACAGTGGAGCCATTTGTGCTGTCTGCTGAGCAACATACCAGCACTGTGTGTGTGTGGGGTCATCGAAGAAATCATTGCTCCCACTGTCCACCTGGATGAACTAAGACTCCACTGGGACCAGTGCATGCAATGATGTACTGCTTTTAAATTAATTATGTACAACCTGAGGGCAATTTAATTACTATAGGAAATAAACGTTTGGGGTACTCTCATTACGCACTGGAACAGAACTGTGCACACAGACTTGTTTCCTTTGTGCAATAATTTATGAACTGAAAAGGACTTTGTATGCCATTCTATGGTGCAAAAACTCTGCTCCATGCAACAAACTGCCTCTGACTTTGCACCTGCAGTCTGGAAAATTCCACCTGCATCATAAATTTATTTTATTTTTATTTTACATTTGTTGACCGGGATAGTCCGACTGGATGCATGTCTATTTTCAGCGGTGACCCGGGGAGAAAAGCTCCAAGGATAAGCAGATACAGCATTACCTAATACCAGCATTACATATTACAAACAGACTATTTACAGAGACTACATAAGTAAGCAAGTTAAACAAGTTCCACAGGTTAGAGTTAATCCTGAGCGCAAGTCAGGATTAAATTAAATTACACAGTAAACTGGTTAACAGATTTTTACACATTCAAGAGAGTGTCACCCAGGCTTCTTACATTGACATAGCCAGTTAAGTGACAAATGTTGTTTGAGTCTAGTTTTAAATTGACCTAAGGTGGAAAGTAAGGTAATATCAGCTGGAAGAGAGTTCCAGGATCTACTTACAGAGTTTGCAAAGAGAGTCACCGGCAGTGTTATTAATTTTGCTAGTCTGAATTAGTAGTTTGTTAGAGGATCGAAGCGGTCTAGGATTGTTATAGGGGTGATAATATTTTTAAGTGCAGGAGTATTGTCCGGATTATAGAGGATTTTATAGGCCATAATCAGTTGGTGATACTGGATTAGGCTGGGTAGTTCAAGCCACCCAAGCTGAGTTAGATTGATGCAATGATGTGTCCTAAAAGGCAGCCCAGTGCCAAACCTGGCAATGTGGTTGTAGCAAATTGAGTGTTTGTTAAGGACAGTCTTGTTTAAATTCGAGAGTAGAGGGGATGTATACAGAAGGGTTGAAAGAAGGTGAGAGCGAGCTATGGCAATTTTAGCTGGAGGGATTAGGAAGGCTTTTATTCTGTAAAGTGACCCTAGTTTTATATTGATGGTTTTTGATAGTTTGGTTAACATGTAGGTCGAATTTTAGATTATTGTCTATGATGACAACTAATAGTTTTGTAGAGGGGTCAGGGGAGATTATTGTGCCATCATTTGAATTTATGGTGAAAGCAGTAGACCTATGTGTTGGTGAAAATAACAGCATTTTAGTTTTTTTTGGGATTTAGGATCAGACGACGTTCAGAAAGCCAGTTTTCTATTGTATTAAAGGTGGTCTGGGTAGCTGACCATAACTCTACTGGAGATGTGGCTGAGCAAATCAGAGTAGTCTCATCAGCATACTGGATACAGCGGACTTTTGGGATGACAGTAAAAAGGTCGTTAATAAAGATGGAGAACAGCAAGGGCCCTAGTATAGAGCCTTGTGGTACTCCAAGGGTGTTAGGTAGAAGGTTAGAGAGTTTGTTCTGCCAGAGGACAGCCTGCTGTCGATCATTCAGGTAGGAATGAAACCATTGAAGGGCTCTAGTATCTAGACAGAATGTTTGCAGGGTGTGGTTAAAAGCTGGTGATCAACCATATCGAATGCCTCGGAAAGATCCAAGAAGAGGGCTGAGGATATATAATTATTGTTGCGATTATGGTTTATGGTGTTGGTAAAGGCTAGGAGGGCTGAAGTAGTGCTGTGATGAGGACGAAAGCCATGCTGAGTGTCTGCCATAAGGCGATTCTGGATTAGGTGGTGCATGAGTTGTCTATGAATACATTTTTCCATAATCTTTGCAAGTGGAGAGAGTATAGCTATTGGCCTATAATTGGAGAATTCAGTAGAGCTGCCTCCTTTGTGAAGTGGGATTACATAGGATATTTTCCAGATGGTGGGAATTTTAGCTTCTACTATGGTTCGATTGATTAGTATTGAGACGGGGTAAGCAATAGCATCAGCTGATTTTTGTAGCTACTTGGCAGGGAGTTGATCAGTAGAAAGTGTAGTGGATTTTAATTTTTTGATCAAGGTACGGATAAGTGAAGTGGCGACTGGTTGGAAGCTGAATGCGAGTAGGTTTCTAGGGGTGCTACTTTCACGACCAGGGAAGCTAGGAGGTAGTTGGCTAGCTAAGGCTTGAATTGACTCAGTAAAGAATCGGTTAAAACGGTCAGAAACATCTTCAGGGGTTTTATCAATAGCAGCAGCAGGGATTGGGGTTGAAATTTGTCCAGGATGTAGTAGATTATTTAAACCTGCCCAAAACTTGAGGATTATTTTGATTTACTTTCTGTAAATTACAGTAGTATTGTTTTTTTGTCTTGTAAAATTGATTTTTTGGTTTCGTTCCTGGATTTCCTGTATTTAATGTGATCTTGAGGGTCTTTAGAAGAATGCCATAAAGCCCATGCTTTGTTTCTAAGGGTAATTTTGAGTTTAGACTCTTTAGAAAGCCATGCCGCAGTTTTTGCCTTGGTTGTCTTTGAACGAACAGGTGCATGCAAATCAAGGATCTCAAGGAATTTGTTGTTAAAGTATGCTACTGCTTCCTCTAAGGGGAGGTGCTTTAGAATAGACCAATTACATGAGGTTAGTTCTTGTTGGAATTTGGCAGGGTCAAAGTTTTTATTGTTTCTAATCTTTGTGAGATAGGGTTGTTGGGAATTAATGGTTTTGCGCTTAATTACATATGTGAGAAGATGATCGCTTAGACCATCAAGGAGGGTACCAGAGGTGGACAGTTGGGGGTGACTATGAGTACCTAGTCAAGTATGCTTTCTTTTTGGTTGGGTTTACCTATTCTGGTAGGGGTGCATGTAATTTGTGTAAATGCATGCAGATTAATATGGGTGGTTGAGGATTCTGAGGAACAGGTGCCCCAATCTATGTTAAAGTCTCCAAGTAGTAGGGTTTCTTGGGGGTAGTGACATGATAGCCAGTGCAGAATATCATGTGTAGATATATTGTTACCTGGGGAAATATACATACAGATGATATTAATGCATTTATTTTTATTACGTTGCAATTTGGTGGCAAGATTATGTGTTATTAATCTGAGGTGGTTGTATTAACATCTATGGTGACATTCAACTCAGATTTATAGAGTACAGCTACCCCACC
>NC_056745.1:766128889-766168762 GCF_019279795.1 Protopterus annectens | reverse complement strand
GCCTCCTTTTGAGTCTGCTGCCTCTTCTGACATCAAGTTTTTATCTTGGAAAACAGCAATCTTGTTAGCCTTAACCTCTGCCAGGCGAGTTTCAGAGTTACAAGCTCTTATGGCTGTGGAACCTTATATTATTTTTCATCAAGACAGGGTATCTTTGAGGACTAATCCTACCTTCATGCCTAAGGTAGTTTCCAAAGTGGCTTTAAATCAAACTATCCACTTGCCAACCTTTTTCCCCACTCCTCAAAATAAAGGGGAAAGGATCCTACATTCCTTGGATGTACACAGACAACTACGTTTTTACCTGGACAGAACCAAGGACATCAGAAAATCAGAACAATTGTTGGTTTCTTATGCTTCAAGTTCCCAAGGTAAAGCCATTTCAAAACAGACCATTTTGAAATGGATTCCTCATGGAATCAGATTTTGTTATTCACACCATGGAAAGCAAATCCCAGGGAGTATACGGACTCATTACACCAGAGCTGCTGCCACTTCTGCGGCCTTCCTCAGGGGAGTTCCTACCAAAGACATTTTGGAAGCTGCAACTTGAGTTCAGTGCATACTTTTTCTAAGCACTACAATCTACCTCTCTACTCTAAGTCTTGGGCAGGCTTTGCCTCTGCAGTCTTTGCAGGGCCTTTTAGCCACCCCTTCTTCTTTATGACCACCTCCCTTTCTTTCAGCTTTGGGATTCTACCCTACAGTCATGACTGCAACAGTGAAACACGATGAACATAGTACAGTTGTGTACACCTACCATAAATGTAGATGTTCAAGTGCTTCACTGTTGCAGTCTGGGTTTCCCTCCCTTCTGTCCCCTCTTATTTTTACTTTTCACCATTCTTCTGAGGTGTATTTGCAAAGGTTTTGGGGCCTTTTTCATTTTGGGACTCCTGACATCTGGGGCAAGAAAAACTGGAGAAGATGGCGTCGGCTGTCAGCTTTGTACTCCTGGCGCTCTGACGTCAGGGAGTGTAGCTGAACAGCCGACGCTGGACCCAGACTTTCGGATTATGGCCGACCGAGGGCTGCCTGCCGGCAGGGGAGAACCCTACAGTCATGACTGCAACAGTGAAGACACTCTAACATCTACATTTATGGTAGGTGTACACAACTGTACTTTCCTTATACATTTCTTTTCCTTTTTTGTTTTACTTCACATGCTTTCACTTCAAGTTATCTTACTCTATATCCATGTAGATGAGTTTTACAAATGTTTGCACTGTTTCCATAAGGAGGTTTTTATTGTAACCCAGGCCACATATATTATTCATAGCAATCATGTCTTCCTTCTTTCCTTTAAGGAATCAATGCTGTCTCCCTAGTAATTCTTACTTTTTCTTTAACTTCTAACTTTTTCATTCCTTCCCAACACTGTATTTTGTCCAAGTAACTTTTAAAAATCACACACCAAAAATCCACACTTTTCATGTTATATCAGCTTTTTCCGATAAATATCTTCTATACTTCTCTTTTAAAGCTATCTACCATTATTCTCGCATTCTATAAAATGGATGGATGTTAATATGATCTTCTCATAAATATGACATCATGTTCATTTCTGTACTCATATTATACTGTGCTATTTTAAATAATCTTCTTTACTTTACTATGTTCCTGTTTTCTCAAGCATTGCCCTTACGGCAAAATTATCAGTGAACTCTGCTATACTCTATTTTTTTTCCCTTCCTAGAAAAAAAGCTCTGTTTTTGGTTTTCCTCTAGTACAGGCAAGTTAAATATTTTCCTAATACAAACTTTCGATTATTTATTACTTCTTTTATAACCTTCATATCATGCAAGCTTTCTTCCTTTGGATCTTAAAATACACTCTCCTGACAGATTGATATGCATCTTCACCACTAGAAAGGGATGTAAACATGCTAATAGCTGTACTCTGTGTAGCTTCATTTAAGGACTATTGTAACCCACACAGTCATACCTTGTTTTCTTAAATCTGCTATTAATAACCTTCCTGTCCTATCCATTGATCAGTCCAGTACCGTCACATTCTTACTTTTAGTCTAAATTTGTATTTTCTGTATATTCATCACTCCAACTGACTGTAATTACCTTCCCCCCAAAGGTTACCATGTTTAAATGTGTTACATAAACAAGACTTATTACAGTTGCTCCTACTCTGCAGTATACCACTACCGTTCTTCTCAGATCCCCTTTTTATAATGTTGACATTTCATGCTGTGTTCAGTTAGCTGGTTCATATTGTATTACTACAAATTTGGGTGTATAACCAAAATTAGGAAATTCTGACCATCTCTGTGAAGTTTTACAGGTTGGTTTGAAAATGATAATGAAGTAAAGATTTTTTACAAAGTGGATTATCATGCTTTCTTAAAAATCCACCTGTGAGACTGATAAAGGACTAATGAGTTGTGAAGTTGAAAAAAGCTGTAATCACCTTTATGGTTTCACAAAAAAACATGGCACGATGTTTTGTCAACAGTTCTGCAGTCTCGGATTACTTCACTTTCATTTTCCAAAATGAACATACCTCATCTCATTCTTCACCTAAGTTTCCATGCAGACCAAAACATGGATATTTGTTTTCTCATTGTGAGAAGACTGAGGAAACAGTCAATTATATGGACAGTAATCAGGTTTAGAAAGATGTCAAGGACAGCAGATGAGTTATTTTGACTACAGAGAGGGTATACTTTTTTTGAGAAAAAACAAACTTCTTCCACAAAATTCTAGGTTGAGCCCACTATCAGTAGAACTACAGAACTTGGGGAGAATAAATGGGCATAAATGCACACATTCCTTGGGCTATGGATTCAGGAATGGTGAAGATATTAACTTACTCCCATCCACAACCTCTCTCTCCCTCCCTACTCTCTACTTTCAATATATCTCTATTTGCTTAATGATCCCACATGATTATAACATTAACCATAACAATTTACAGTACCAAACAGGTATATCGAAGACACTACTCCATTGTATATTAAGCTGTTGTATGTCTGAGACACCACTCCACTGAATGATTTCTTGATAGTAAGTGTAACTGTCAAAATGTGTTACTAAGCGATCCTGTTAGCTTTATTACTAAATTGAACTGTGATGTTATTGTGTGATTTATTACCATAATTTCTCTGATTGTTTCACTATTGTTTAAAATACTGAATTATATTATGTGGAGCTTTTCTCCCAGGGCAACCGCTGAAAATGGGCAAATTTGTCCAGTCGGACTTCCCCGGTAAACAAATGTTAAATAAATAAATGGGCCCTATTCCACTGAGTCTCATTTATTTATTGCTGATACTGCTAATATTGAGGAAAGACATCTTTAGGCCTTTCTGACTGGCAACTTTCTGGAGATGACTGAAAAGGTCATTTATAGCAGCAGCAGATGCACTGGAATCTAAGTTGAGTTTTATTTCACATGCCCTTAACATTTTTCATTATTTATAGTATTAACAGATCCCACATTATTTTACTGTCAGGGTGTTACATGCAATATTAAGCTGTGCATGGGAACACCATAATCCACTTTCAGTTCAGTATAACCAACCACTCATCTGATGTGATGCATAAGATGGTTCTCAGCTGATTAAAATCTTTACCTCACTTCATAGCCCTTATTCAAATGGTACTTAAGGGGTTGGCTACAAGAGTTTCATAAACAAGGAAAACTGAACTGACCAGACAAATGGCTACATTCTTTTTTTTAGTTAAGGGGCCAATTTCTACAGAGAAAGGACATAAGAAGCAATCAATGTGGAGGGCAGAGAGTTGGCAGCTACAGATATCGCCAATAGCAAGGTATAGTCTGACTATCAAGTGGTGGGTCAGTTCAGAGTATGAGGAAAATCCTCTTGGGGAGCAATGCTGAATGTATGGAGACAAAAGCATAACAGCTTGTGCAGAAATGTATGCTACAGCTTTAAAAATCAGTTATGCAAAACAGCTTAACAAAATGAAAACTTTTTGTCTTCAGGTACTATACATAGCTGGTCAGGACTGGCTAAGAGTAATGTGTAAAGATGCCAATAATTATGGGTCAGAACAATGTAGATGGGGGGCATGGCCAAGGATGAACACAGGATAGCAGCAGATCTCTTCAGCTCCACCAATTTCACTGCACTGACAGGAAATAATTTCTTTAAAAATTAATTTATGAAGTAATTTTCTTTCTAAATATGTTTGTTTTATCTATTTCTTGAATTATATCTAAAAAAGAAAGGACATTTTAATAATATTCCTGTCAGAAATCACTTTGGAAATTTTCCTGCCAGTTTCTCTGTTTGAAATGAGTTCCAGTAAGACAAATTCTCAAGATTCCAGCATCAAGAAAGAACTTCAGTCTCCGATATCTACAATCCAGCAACTTACTGCTAAGATGGATAAACTGGATACTAAAATTGATACCTTCATAGAAAAAACTACAAAACAAATAGACTTGTTACATATAGACTTGCAACAACAGAAGATCCAGATTACAGGCATAGAAGAGACTGTAAATGACATGGAAAATAGAATCCAAGAAGAAGAAATCAACATTGAGTTTTTGCTGAAACAAAATACACATCTACAAACAAAGCTTGATGACCTGGAAAATAGATCTAGGCGCAATAACATTAGGATTTTTGGACTGCCAGAAAATATTGAAGGTAACAATAGTACTTCTTTTTTAACAACATGGCTCCCTAAAACTTTAGACTTACCAGAAGCATTTTCTTTTGGTATCGAAAGAGCCCATAGATCTATAGCTAATACTAACTCTAACAAAAAGTATCCTAGATCAGTTATAGTTAGATTTTTATCATCTTTTGATAAAGAGATGGTTCTTAAATCTGCTTGGGCTAAAGCTCCTGTTAAAATTAATGAGACAACTGTGAGTTTTGACAATGACTATTCTTCCTTGGTAATAACTAAAATAAAAGTTTTTCTGCCATTAATAAGGGAGCTTAAGAAAGCACAGTTTAAAACCTACCTTCTGTTTCCTGCCAAGCTAAAAATCTTCCTTCCTGATGGTCCTAAAATTTTTGATGACTTAGACTCTGCATTGCTGTTTATCAAAAAAAATAAGATTTTGGATAAAATAGAGGAAATGGAATGGGCTAGTCCTTCATTAAAGAGGTTGGCAACTGAAACTTCGTGGAAGACTTCTGAGAAGAAGAAGAGACTAAAAAACAAATGACTTGTTCTATGTTTTTTTCTTTTTTTTCTCTCTATTTTTCTTCATTATTAATCTTTTTAAATATAGTTACTGCATTTTCAGAAAGCCACAAATATTCTGAAAAAGATTTAATCAAAGTTATTTTCTGTGTACAAAGAACTGTTTTTGTTTCATAATCAGTCAAAATATTTGAGGAACTAATAAGCTATCATTCAATATGTTTCTCTTTCTGACAAAGAGAATTAAGGTTAGTAACTTGATACATTTTTTCTTTTTTTTTTTCTCTTTTCTTTTCCTTTATTTTAAATAATGACATTCTATTTAGATTATGCAGTGGTAAGGGGTTGGGGAGGGCAGGGAGAGAAGTGTAATGAAAATATGATAAATGGGATAATAACTTATTTATTCCTTGTAAAAAAGTATATATGTTGTTTAAATGCTATTGCTAATTATACTTCCTTGATTATATTGCTTATGCTTGTTTACAAATAACTTGTCATGCTTTAATAATAATTAGAACTAAATAATAGTAAATAGTATGTTTCATATCCATCTTTATTAATATAAACAGCAAGTAATATTCCACTGTAAATACTTTTTATAGCTTCCTTTTACATTTTTTTATCTTTTCTTTTACTCTCTTTTTATTTTCTACTCTTTTTTCTTTTCTCTGTTCTCTCTCTTTATTCTTTTTCATATTAATATATTGACATGCTTTTGATCATACAGGTACAGTAAATAATAAGATTTGTACAAAAATTTAATTGGGGCATAAATATTTAGTTCTATTACATATTAATAACTGTGGGCTTAGTTTCACTTTCATAGAGGCTGTAATAACTTGTAAAATACTTTGCGAAGGTTTTGCTATGTTTAGCTTCATTTATACTGCTAAATGAATGTCAGTCACTTGTTTTTAACAAAATTCCCGCCAGAATGTTAAGGGAGACAATTTGGGATGTGGGTTACCTCGTGAACAGTGTCCTCGAGTTGTTTTAAAAGCTTCAACACTCAGAATCCATGCAGAGAAGCTGAAAGCAGTCAATTTGAACTTTGACCCCTGAATTCACACTGACACATCGCAGATTCATAAGGAACACTCTACCAGGAAGTAGAACTGCTGCAAATGTGACTCTGTGATGGAAAATGAACTCTAACATTTAAATGCGAGTTATTTTATATAATTACTTACTTATTTATGTTATAATTTATAAAATATGTAAGTTATAATGATTTTAAATGATTCATTTTCTCATAGTAAGCAAATGTGATATTTTAGAAGGCATAGAAAGTGAAACATTTATACAAGTGTTTTTGAAAGTTTACTTGACTGCAGCATATTAATGTATGTAAAAAACTTATGATTTAAACATATACATTGCTATAATTCATTTGATTTATCTGATCGACAAGCATAAATATCTTTATGACTATTTTGGAAGAAGTTGTCATGTGACATTTTAAAGCAGCAGTTTAGATATACAAAATACAGATGGCTTTCTTCACAATAATGCAAGTGTTTCTGAGAATTTACATAGCTATGCAGTATGATTTATAACAATTTCTATAAATATAATATTTTATTTTACTGGCAATAATACGTATGAGAAAAAAGCTCTGATACAAGTAATTTAAAGTCTTTTGGAAGCTGTTAACTGCATTTATATGACAGAAAATAGGTACATCTTAATATATGTAATGTCTGAACCATAATAGCCAAAGCTATTGATTTAAATGAACATTAGAACTTATTTTTACAAACTTTGAATAAATTAATATGTAGATATGCCCTCCCTTTTTTTTTTTTTTTTTCTTTCTTTCACTCTCTCTCCCTCTCTCATGCCTTTTATTCCTCTCTCTCTTCTTGGTTCCTAATATCAAGTTTATTTGAATGCTATTTGAATATAAATGTATTATATTAAATAGATGTATATAGTAGCATGAATAGTTTTTAAAAGTTTCTCTTAGTTTATATGATGCTGATTTATCAAATGTGTAGTTTTGTCTTACCAGATAATCTAATTGAAAGTTGTTAATTTAAGTTAATAATAACAAGTATTAAATTGATAAGGTGGCAGCTGAGGTACTGCTGCTTAGGGTAGGGGGTTAACTTGAGTAGTATGTACTACTCTAAGTTGGAGTTTTTAACTCCAGGCTGGGTGCGAGGTTTAATCCTTACATTATTTTCTCTTGTTCACTGTTGTATGTATATAGTTCTGACATCCACAATACATTTTGTAAGCTCATTGTCACTACAAACAAAATTGAATCTTATACAAAATCCCATAAGAGATTCAATAAATACAGCTATATCTAAAGGTACACCTAAAGGAGGAGGTATAACATTACTTATTTTGTTAATTATTTTGATCATAAGTTTTTTAGGTTTTAAAAATGCCAAATGACTTCTCTAAAAGGAATTTCTTTAAACATTAATGGACTGAATAATCCGTGTAAAAGGGCAAGCCTAATAAGATACATTAATTTACATAAGGCCAACTTAGTCTTCCTTCAAGAAACACATCTCCTGAAAAAAGATATTGATAAATTAGCCACAAACAAATATACAGTATTGGTTAGTTCAGAGCACACTCAGAAAAAAAGAGGAGTGGCTATTTTATGGAATAAAAGTATGCCCATTCCTAAAACTATTAAGTCTTATCAAGATGATAAAGGAATGTTTTGTATGGTTACAATACAAATTAATGGGAAGACTTATACATTAATCAATGTATATTGGATACCTGGAATTGGTATTAATACAGTGAAATACCATCTTGATAAGATCATATCATTCTCTACAGGAGATATTATTTTAGCTGGTGACTAATTGTATACTACATGAAAATGATACTACTACTATAGGAAAAAGGAAAATGACATCTAATGCAAAACATTTAAAGGATTTTGTTAATTCTTATCATTTAAATGATATTAATAATCAGATAGACTCAAAATCATTACCATACACCTTTTTTTCTAACAGATACAAAACTTATTCAAAAATAGAGTCTTTATTTCTAACCAGATGGTAACAGAATTAACTCTAAAATCATTTCATGTCCTATATCTGATCATAATTCAATTGTTTTTGAGTTCATGATAAAAAATACTCACAATGTTCAGATCAAAAGGATACCAGCATACTTAACTCAACTAAAAGACTATAAAGAATATATACTTTCAGAAGTACAACATTTTCTAGACATAAATAATACTCCTGAAGTCTGTATTGTTTATGTTTGGGATGCTTTAAAATCATATCTATATGGACAAAGCATCAGATGGTATAATAATAAAAGGAAATCTTGGGATAAGGAATTGTTAGATATTCAAAGTAAATTAGACTCTTATAAACATAATAAAGAAAATATTATGGATAAGAAAGTCATTGAAGAAATAAACAAACTAAATGAGAAATACAAAGAAATTTTAACTCAAAGTTAAAATAACTTTAGAGAAATACAAGTTTTTGTCTTACTCAATAAGCCCCAAATACTTACATAGACTTAAAAATAAAACAAAAAGGTTGAATAAGCAAAATCATATCAAAGAAATTTTCTCTCTAAGGAAAAAGAAGAATGTTTCTAGTCTACCAGAAATACTAGATGAATTTAGAAATCACTTTCACAAAATTAATCATAATAACATTAACATGGAACCTAAAGATAAAATAAAGGAATTTATAACCACAAACATGAATAAAAAACTTAATAAACAACAGATTAAACTATTGGATAAAAGTATTTCATATACAGAGGTTGTTACACAAATAAACAAGCTTACATCAAACAAAGCACCAGGTAATGATGGTATTATACCAGAGATATATAAAATTCTTTTCTAAAAGTACATACTCATTAATACATAAGGTTTTTATTTTGGCCCAAAATGAGCTAATAACCCCCCCCCCATCTTGGCAATACACATTTATTTCGCCAATTTTAAAACCTAATAAAGACCCAACTAGATGTACTTCATATTGACCCATCTCATTACTTAATGTTGATTATAAAATGTTTATGAGTATTTTTGCTGATAGATTGAAGACAATCATCCCTGGCATTATAGATACAGATCAGACAGGCTTCATTATAAATAGAAATACTTTTGATAATATAAGGAGAATTCTAACATTAATTGATTTTGCAAATAGGAAAAAGAAAGATTTAACACTTATTAGTCTTGATACAAGTTCAGCATTTGATTCAGTAAGTTGGGACTACTTGTTTACCTTACTGAAGTGCACAAACTTCTCAGATGCATTTGTAAATCTAATTGAGCATCTATACAAAGGAGCATTGGCTTATATTAAGATAGGAACATATGTCTCACAAAAAAATACCCATTTTTAAAGGTAAAAAACAAGGGTGGCCACTCTCTCCACTATTATTCACTTTAATAATGGAGCCTTGGGCTAATTTGATCAGAAACAGTACTGACATAGAGGGATTTGAAATAGATGAAAATACAACATCTAAAATTCAACTCTTTGCAGATGATGTTCTAATTACATCAGCAGGATCTAATTCTTCTATGCAGTCTCTATTTGATAAAATGATGAATTTTAAAAGTATTTCTGGTTTAATATTCAATGAAGAAAAAACTAAAATACTACCTATATATACACGAAAAAATGTTCTCATTAGTGATTTTACCAAATATGTACCCAATTCAGGTCAGATAACTTATCTAGGTATAATATTAACTAAAGATATTAAATCTATTATACATAATAATTATAATACCTGTCTTCTTAATATACAAAATCTTTTCAATACCTGGAATAATATGCTTTTTACTATGGAAGAGAGACTTACAATTATTAAAATGATAATATTCCCCAAGATATTATACTTAATACAATCAATAATACTCCCACCTACAAAAATAATTATCAAAAAATTAAATGCACTAATGTTAAACTTTCTATGGGCACCTAATAGACCTAGGATTGCATTAAAGAAACATACTAATAGCTGGTCTCAAGGGGGTATTTCTTTTCCAGACTTTAATTTATATACCATCTCTTCTATTGTAAAAGTTATTACTTTGTTAATAGATCAGTCATATGTTGCAAAATGGCAAGATTACTGGGAGCGAATTAGTATTCACTTCATGAAAATCTCCTTAACACATAAAAATATGATTGTAAATAACTCCATGCTATGGTTACTAAAAGAATTTTGTACTCCACCTATTACACCTAAATATATAGTTAGTTACCCATTAAACATTATTATTAGTTATCGTAACTTTATATTCATGCATCCTAAATATAAGGAATGGAATTTTATTATATTCCCTATAATGTATACTCGGGGTATGCTTTTGTCATCCACTTCTGAAGGAACCCATTTAGCTACAGATAATGATCTAAAGTACTGGTATCAGTTGATATCTGATAATAAAGTTAAAAATCTAGATTTCTTAAAACAAGAATTTGATCTAAGAGAAACTTGCTGGTTAGAAGTTCAGACCTTTAGACAACATCTCATTGATAAAATTGATCTAATGTCTATAACAGTTAAAGAATCTATCCCAACACTGATTGATTACTTGATATTAAATTTACAACATAAAGTTTCTGATAAAGGTAAGCTTTCATACATACATAAAATTATCAGACAAGAAACTTTTACAGTGTAGATACCTACTGGAATTATTTCATTTCCATTAATGGTGACCCACCAAATCAACAAGATAAACAATATATATTGGAATCTGCCTATAAAACTATGTCTTCCATTGTCTGGAGACTTTTACATGGAAAATTTTACATAGATCCTTTTATACACCTTTGATGATGAATAAAATAAATAATAAAGATAATCTATGTAAAAGATGTAATGTAGAAATTAATGCTGACTAGGCTCATATGTTTTATGACTGTATAAAATTGAAAGAATATTGGAAGCCAATTAATGAATTTTTGCAGGCTCTTTTTACAGATAATTTCATTATTTCTAAATCTCTTATATTATTCAACACACCTGTACCTCAAAGTGTTAAAAAGGTTAAGCTTCTCTTGTTATGGTCTATTCTAGCAGTGGCTAGAAAAATAATAACCAGAAATTGGATTTCAGATACACCTCCTTCGTTCAATGAATTAAAAAATGTTATGACTATAGTGTGCCATATGGAATTGATGACAATAGAATCAAGAACTACTAGAAAAACATCTTATATTGTATGGGATAATTTACAAAACTTGTTAAAAAAAATCTTAACTTCAATAGCATGGTATTTTAGTTTAATTAATTGATCTGATTGTAGTGGATGTCTTTGTAAATACTTTGGTTATTTTGCTGAATGTTATAATCATATCTATTTTAATTACTTGTATAAAATTATGATATTTCTCTTGTATGTTAAAAACAATAAACTTGTTTTAAAAAAAAAGAACAATGTAGATGTTTGTTACCTACAGGAAACCCAAAGTAAAAGGAAAGGAGATAGCAAGTTTAACAAGCTAACAAACATTAAGTGACCATAAAAAGAGTGAGATTTGATATGGGTCGTACAGCTTTTTCCTAGTAATAACTTCAAGACAAGTGTGTAACTATAAATAGAGTGGCATCTGCAAGGTAATGGGGCCTGTTTCTTTAGCTTGTAGATGGTAAGCATTTGCCAGTGTAGATGAAGCAGTCTGCTATTTATGAAGCTAACCCACAGAACACCATTCCAGAAAGAAAAGGGACAGCTAAGTGTGATGCATGGAATATTTGTGAAGGACAAGTGGGAGCTGTCCTAGTGACAACGGCTGTATTTCAGTGAAAGGGGGGGGGGTTAGTACTCAGGCTATGGCTGAATATAAAAAGGATCAGTATAACAGTTCTGAAAATCTAGAATGAAAACCTGAAATGGAGGGAGTACAGGTTTATATTGGGAGATAACTATGTGGAATTATACAAGTGTTGCCACATGGCATTATTTCAGAAGCTGAAGGAAAAAGAGGTGGATTCAACTGCAGCCCATTCCATCTCTTAGTGGGGGAATCTGATGAACAGCAACAGGTTGAAGATGGGCCATTAAGGCTTGAGTGGTGTGGTGGGAGCACTTCTGCTAAATACTAAAAGAAATCTAGCTTCTGATCATCTTCACAATAGAAAATTAAAAGCTGTTTTGCACTTGGTTAATCTCTGGCTTGTTTTATGAAAACTGACTTTTTGTAAGTAAATATTTTGTTTCTTTAGCTTAATTTGCCTTGTTAAAGTACCTAACAGGCCTCTGGGGTCAGGAATAGTTACAGTGAAAAGGAAACTACTTTAATGACTAGGGGCCTAGTTAGAACTGTATTGTACTAATCAGCTTACTGAGTGGAATATTTCTGGTTCATTAAAGCTATATATTTTTACATATATGTATCTCAAAAACTGTCCCTGGAATTTAGTCTGGTCATTAAGGCTTGATTAGCCATAGTGCTCCCACCACATCAAACAATAAACAAAGCTCTTTTATGCAGAGTTGCTAATCATCTGGGAACAATGCCAGAGACTTTGAGAGATTTTGCAAGCATCTGAATCCATCCTTGGCAAGGTAAAATTATCATTTTGCATTTATTTTTTCATTCTACTTTAAGAGATGTCTGCGCTGTTTATTGTTTTCTGCAATTCTTTAATGTTTAAAAGTTTAATTTCTACATGCTTTAAGGGCTGCTCTTCTGTATTTAAATAAATTATATCAAGTGATTTTAGATAGCGGCATCTGTTTGTTGTTCCTTAACACTTGGGCTCCAAACCAGTCTGCACTCTTGTGACAGGAGAGGGCTGATTTTGCCTATTTGAGCTGGGAATTGCTGGTAGAAAGCTCATTGTGTGCTTACCTTATTAGCCTTAGGGCACAGTTAATGTAAAACTTGCTTTTTTTCTGACCATAGGAAAGATTTGTTTCTGCGAGTCCTGGCTCATTATCCAGAGCTGCTCATCGTTTGGAAACAACACCATATACTTTGAGATTTTGCAAACGATGGAAGCCATCCTTGGCAAGACAAATGAAATTAAGCTGTAGTAATTGGTTGTTTTGGACCATTTCTAGCTCTTTTGTAGTTCACAGTTTAAAATCCACCTCTGGGCATTTTTTTCTGGCTATACTGCTCAGACAAGCTCCTCGTGGTCCTGCAGAGTGGTCCTAGCAGGAGGGAACTCAGAAAAGCGACTACTTTCTGGATTTAAGTATCTTTGCTTTTTTTTCACTTGGAATAGCTTCTGTAGCTTACCCTGAACTAGCTTGAACTGTTTAACTGTTTGCTGCATTATTTTAAAATCTGCACTTAAAGTTACATTTTAGTCGAATTTGATAAAAAATTTGTTTGTTTAATTTAACTGTGGAGGCTGCCCACTAAAGTGTGCTAGCCTGTGTAACTGATTTATCACTGTTTCTGGATTTTCTGTGTGTTTCTATCAAAAAAACAAAAAAATATTCCTGGTTTTCCCGCCTCTCCTCGACTAGTTTAGACCAGTTTACAGTTATTGCTGTATTCTGGGCTGTGGTGTAGTTCCTGTGTTGTCCATTACCTTACTTGGATAGAAGGAAGTTTCCTTGCTCACCAGTGGGAGTGGGGAGCCTTGAGCAGCCTACCTGTCCCGGTAGGAAGTGACCTCAGCACAAGAAGCTGTAGTAATTGGTTGTTTTGGACCATTTCTAGCTCTTTTGTAGTTCACTGTTTAAAGTCCGCCTCTGGGCATTTTTTTTCTGGCTATACTGCTCAGACAAGCTCCCCGTGGTCCTGCAGAGTGGTCCTAGCAGCAGGGAACTCAGAAAAGCGACTACTTTCTGGATTTAAGTATCTTTGCTTTTTTTCACTTGGAATAGCTAATGTAGCTTACCCTGAACTAGCTTGAACTTTTTTTTAACTGTTTGCTGCATTATTTTAAAATCTGCACTTAAAGTTACATTTTAGTCTAATTTGATCGAAAGTTTGTTTGTTTAATTTAACTGTGGAGGCTGCCCACTAAAGTGTGCTAGCCTGTGTAACTGATTTATCACTGTTTCTGCATTTTCTGTGTGTTTCTATCAAAAAAACAAAAAAACAAAAAAATATTCCTTGTTTTCCCGCCTCTCCTTGACTAGTTTAGACCAGTTTACAGGCATTGCTGTATTCTGGGCTGTGGTGTAGTTCCTGTATTGTCCATTACCTTACTTGGATAGAAGGAAGTTTCTTTGCTCACCAGTGGGAGTGGGGAGCCTTGAGCAGCCTACCTGTCCCTGTAGGAAGTGACCTCAGCACAAGAAGCTGTAGTAATTAGTTGTTTTGGACCATTTCTAGCTCTTTTGTAGTTCACTGTTTAAAATCCGCGTTTGCACGGCTTTGCGTGGTTGTGCGCATAGCGCAGCGTCAGTTAAACAAGGTTAAACTTCTTCTGGCTCTGCCAGGTCTGCTCTTCAAATTTTCCCTTAAGGAAGCTCTACTCTTAGTATAAACAGACTACTCACTATATTATAAGCCTAGCACTTGTTCTCAATACTTCTCTACTACGTAAGCACTCTCGTACTAAATAAAGCACTACATCTACTTACCACCCCTGTGAATATCCACTTCCCTTAAAGGTACAGCACTCCCTTATACTGTTCTAGCATGTCGAGTGGTAGATTACTGGTGCCCTCTCCAGTTCAGCTGGTCAATCTGGGTATCTTGAGACAATGCTACAATTTCTCATGTACACAGACAACCCCCTCCTCCTCCCAACAAACACAAATACATGTGAGAGATGCAACTATATAGCCAAACTGGAGGCTGAACTCTCTCAACTCAGGGCTGGCATGACCAGACAGGAGGAGATGGTAGCCACACACACAACAATCCCAGTCCCACATAGACCTACCACAACTGCAAACCAAACACATAAAAACACAAAGACATACACGGAGGCTCTAATAAAAAACTTACAAAAACAACAGAGGCTCCCAAAGCAGACATCCAAAAATCCACCACCTCAAAACAAAACACATGCAACACATACGTCAATAAATCAGTGTGTCAACCAATCACAGCCCTTAAGGCCAAACACCTTGCCTGATGCACTAGTAATAGGTGACTCTATAGTCAGACACACTGATGTCCCGCTGACCAGGCTGGAGAGGGTGACTGTGAGCTGTCTATCGGGAGCTAGGATCCGCCACATAACACACGCACTCAAGTCACTCCAAAGCAAGTACAAATATGACTCCGTCACTGTCCATGCTGGTGTGAATGACCTGAGACGTACCTCCCTGGACTACATGAAAAGAGACATAGAGGAGCTCTCAGATTATGTAGCCCAGGCTGGTATGACCCTGACCCTGAGCAGCATCTTGCCCTCACCAAGAATGATACCACAATACAAAGACAAGATGATCAGCTTTAACAATTGGCTCAAGTACTGGTGTCATTCTAAGGATCAATATCTGTCTGCCTGGGATGACATGTTGGACAAGCCACGCTGCCGCAAGGGATGGCTTACAGCTGTCACCACTGGGCTTCGGATATTGGCTAAGGCTCTTGCCACCCCATAGTGCCTTTTTAGGCAAGGCTCAAAAGACAAACCCACCTCCTTAGAAAACAAAATGGAAAAAAACTAAGGGTAATGCTGCTCAACGCCAGAAATCTAAATCTCAAGATGCAGGCACTTGATGCACTCCTCAGCATGGAGAACATCGACGTCTGTGCAGTAACTGAAACCTGGTTCAAGGCTCCTGAGAGCACCCCAGCACTACCAGGCTATACCTCGTATCATGCTTTTCGGCCCCAAAACCCAGGCCGAACCACAAAGGGAGGGGGAGTGTCCATATTCATCAAGGACACCCACACCTCCAGGTTAGTAGCAACACATGAAGCATCAGAGACCATACAGGTGCAACTAACCATAGGCAAAACTGCTATACAACTGGTAGCATGTTACAGACCACCCTTCCAATCTCAAGAACCCCACTCAGCCTTCCTGAAGACATTGGAGGATATGAATGTATCATAAAATGCCATCATACTGGGAGACTTCAACTACCCAAACATAGATTGGGTACATTATTCTAGCCCTAATACCCTAGCCCAAAGGTTCCTGGAATTCATAAATTCAAATGCACTGGAACAACTAGTCACCTCTCCCACTAGGGGAGATAATATACTAGACCTGATCATCACAAACATGGGGACAAAATGCTCCACACTGGAAGTATACCCCTCACTAGTGAGATCTGACCACAAACTAATCACCCTGGATATTCATATCCCACCTCCACCCCCAACACAAAAGACCACAGTGAAAAACTTCTCAAAAGCAGACTTCACTCTTCTTAAGACTGAGATGGTATCCTTTAAGCCCACTGTGCCAGTGGATACCACATCCCACAAAGCTATGGAAAGAATCATTATGTAACTCATAAACAGAGACGTAGGGGACCTACAGACACTTGACCCCACCCAGTTCGGCTTTGTAAAGGGCAGATCCTGCCTTTTAAACCTGGTTGACTTTTTCGAAACAGTCACTAGAGCCATTGCTGAGGGCAAAGCAGTCCATACAGCATACCTGGACTTGGCTAAGGCCTTCGACACAATACCCCACTCAGGCATCATAGATAAGCTTAAAAGTAAACCCTTATGTCACCAGATGGGTTGCAAACTGGCTAATGGACGGAACCCATAAAGTTAAAATCGCTGGAGCAATGTCAGACTCAAAGCCAGTCACAAGTGGTGTCCCACAGGGATCTGTCCTGGGATCCCTCTTGTTCGGCATTTATTTCTCAGATGTTAAAGCAAACATGGGAGGGCTGTGGCTGACAAAGTTCGCAGATGACTGCAAACTAGGCGCCATAGTCGATACACCAGCAGACACACACATCCTACAAAAAAGCCTCACAGAAACGGACAACTGGTGCCAGAGTCACGGCCTTAAACTAAATGCCAAAAAATGTATAGTCATCCCCTTTGGGAAAAACAAAGTACCCACAAATTATCACATAGACTGCAACCCACTGAGTACAGAAAAAGTAATCAGAGACCTAGGGACCCAAGTCGACAGCAACCTCTCATTTGACACCCACGTTGCCAAAGTGGTTAGAAAACATTCTACCTTGCACACCTCATCATGAAGGGATTCACATCCAGATCCAAGGATGTCATTGTACCCCTGTATTCCTCCCTCATCAGACCTATGATTGAGTACAATGTCCCATTTGGTATGTACCTCACCCGGCATTTGCAACAGCTGGAGACACCACAAAAGTACCTCACCAAGAGGATCAAGGGTCTCCAACATATGTCTTATTCTGCCAGACTAAAGAAACTTCAGCTCTATTCAGTAGCATACCGCCTGCTCAGTGGTGATTTCTGCCTGACGTACAAGGCCATGTCCAATCAGGATCTGATGGACATGCTCCACCTCAAAAAATCCAAATCCATCAGGACCATGAGAGCTAAAGACTTAAACCTCGGCACAAGTATGAATAGGACATGCTGGAGGGATAAATTCATAACCCAGAGGCTTCCCATGCTTTGGAACAAGATCCCAGTTCGTATTAAGCAGAGCCCCTCACTGACTCTCTTCAAGAGAAATTTTGATGAGTGGATGGGAGATCGTAAGTTTACCCCAGGGGTCACATCTGTGTCACTGCTAGACAGGGGCACAGTAAACTAACTATCATATAAGGGGACCTTCATTGTGTCACTACTAGACAGAGGCACAGTATTCTAAATTTATTCTGTACATTTTTTTGTACCATTTCATGGGGTGGCAAAAGCCACATCACTATGGCTAGGCTTACAAATGCCCCAGGGCATATAGCCTAGTACTATACTATGAAACTATTTTGCACTTGCTTTCATTGTTTTAATTATACTGTGAAAGATCTCTGCTATTTGCTTTCTGTACTTCTTTACTGTTTAAAAGCTGCATTTTTTACTTACAGTAACATCTGCTGTTCTGCATTTAAATGCATTATATACACTGATTTTTAGCTAGCATTAGGAATCTGTTTATGGTTCCTTAACACTTGGGCTCAAACAGCGTTAGAGCCTGGTTAAAAAAGGAATAATTAGTAGAGCATGCAAAATATTGCATGATAACTCTAAGAATCAAAGGAGGTAAGTAAGTATTGGGAAGAGAGACTGGTTAAGTAATTCACAAAGAAACAATACAGGATATATGCATGGCTCCCAAATATATGCAACAAAGTCTAGAAGATTTAGGACCTTTGCTTGGAAGTGTTTACATAGGTATTTTTATACCCCAAGCTGGGAGTGTAAAGAACTGGCAACTTTATAGACTTCCATACAGACTGTTCTGTCAGAAATACTGGGTGAGCAAATTGGTGTAACTGAGGAAATTATACTTTTGAGCTGTGATACAGAATCAGAATTGCCTAGACATAGTGAGGCCTTGTGGAGTCTAATTATGGTGGCTGCCAAAAAAGCAATTACTAGAAAATGGAAATCAAAGTCTAAACCAAGTTTTCTAGAAGTAATGAATATAGTAACAGAGATAAAACAACTGGCATTGGAATCTTTAAAAAAAAAAAAAAAAAAGAGTAGGAGCAAATTACATAGAAAAAATGGGAATTGTGGGAAAAATACATGCAGAAGAGGAACAAAGTTTAAAAGAAGGCAGGATTTAAATGAGCTATGCAATGCCTGGCTGATGACTGGATAGCCAAGTTATGTATAATGTTTGCAAATAAAATTATGTCAATATGGTTTGTGATGTATAATATTTGCAACTACAATTATGCCAATATGGTTTGTTTTCATTTATATAAATGTGATTGCCTATGTCATAAGGGATAATTTAATAAAGATGTTTCTTGTTTAACAAAAAGAAAAAATAGAAAGAAGACTCTCTGAACATCAGAGTCCTCGTCATTGAAATAAAACTCAACAGCTTAATAAAATCCACCCAAACCAAATTTGAGGCTAAAATAGCAAACTAAGTAAAGACAATCACAAAGCGTTTTTTAGTTATCTCCATAATCTCAAAAACACAATGCAGTAATGCATTGTGTTAGAGATTATGAATATAAGGCTGAAATTAATTCTGTTGTAAATATGCTGAAAGATAAAGCATATAATAAAAAAATTGCTTGAATATATGTATAGAGTTTAGCAATGTAAAATGAGCATTCATACTATACGTAACAGACAGGCTTCTCTTCACAGCATCAGAAAAACCTAACAAAGCAATACTGAAAACCAAGTATCACATGTTTTTCTCATGTTTGCAGAACAAATATCTATTAACAGACATCCTTTTTTACAAATTCAGCAATACGTGATGTTTTTTCCAATAGGAACAGAACAGATGTTTCCTTTCATACTTCGGTTATTCTGATTGCGTGCATTTTCACATCAGCAGAACTGCTGACAGGACAATAGAAAAGTCCAAAAACAGACATTATGTGACTTCCCACAGAAGGCCAAAAAAAGATTCCCAGAGGAAATAAAATCTATGTGCATGACTAGCACTCTAAACAATTGTAGTAGTTCAGTTATGAGAGAGGGAGACAGAGGCATTATGCAGAAGTTATCATTCATACCTGTAATGAAGGAAAACTTTGTAAATATATGCTACAATCTGACAAAGAGTATGTGTTGTTTGTTATAAAAATAAGTTATCTGTAACTATGCTTATAGCTGCAAAATATATTTCTTTATCAGTGTGCAATTTGAAAGGCTTGACTACATATGGAGTCATGCAAAGCTCTGTGTCTCTGATTCAGCAGTAAACAGCACAGCAAGACTGTCTCTCTCAAGAAGACAGAGTCCAGTCCAGCAAATTCCAGCACAGCATAGCAGCACAAATTAAAATACATTTTTCACATTGAGCTGATTGTGAAAGAGGTTATCTACACTAAAGATGAAAACACAGTGTGAAAGATGTTACCTGCACTAAGGCTGAAGATACAGTGAACTTACTGGCCTATAAATATAGCTCTGACATTACTGGTCCCTCCACCTCCATCTCTCCTTGGAGATGTACCTGAAAATGCTAGCAAAAGCTAAGAATACTGCATTGATGGGTCCTGAAAATATCCCTGGATCCATCTTAAATAGCACGAAGCATAATTTAACCAAACACCTAACATTGCTCAATTTCAGTCTCCACAGAGGTTTTGTACAAAGCGAATGGAGAACAGCTACAGTCAGTCCCCTGCATAAGGGATGACCTTCCACAGAGCCAGGAACTTACAGACCCCATAATCCTGACCAGCGTTTTAAGCAAAGCTATGGAAAGACTTACCATAAAACTAATCAGTAAAGACACAGGGAACCTCAAACACTGGACCTGTTTCAGTTTGGATTAGTCAACTGCAGGAAGGTTTATCCCAAATAGGTATCAACAATCATGGACAAACCAAATGCTAAAAAAAGCATTATTGTATCCTTCAGAAGTCATCTACCCCAGGAAACTACCACATTGACAAAACACCCCTAAAAGTAAACCTAGTTGTTTGGGATTTGAGAACTTGTGGACAGTGACCTGACATTTGTCCAACAGGTGTCCATTGCTGAATATAAGAAAATAGACTGGTATTGGTGGGTCATGATGCAGAGAAAGCATTCAACAGTGTAAGTTTAATCAGATGTCAAATAAATAAAACTGGGATTTTATGAGTAGGGAATAGAAATATTTGCATTTCCTGATACAATAATAAGGTTGACTGGAAGGGTGTGTGAGGGATCAGAGTTAGGGGTTGGAGTGGGCAGGTTCCTCTCTGGTGGGTTGTGTCTGAGCAGATGAGCCAGGAAGTGGTATCCTCTTTCCTCTGTTATTTCTGTTGCATTTAGAGGCACTGATACAGTAAATGGGGGACTCAGAATTTCAAGGATATAATTGGTATGGTATTCAAGAGAAGTTGGTTTATTTGCAGACGAAACTGCTTTGTGCCTGGTGGAACCAGAGGGGGCATTCTGAGATAGTTTTTTTTCAGGATATAAAGTTCATGGGGATAGAACAAGGGCTGCAGTTGTGAACTGTGGATTGGTTCAGCAATGCCCATAGTTGTGGGGACATGATGAAATTAAGTATTTTGGAATATGGCTTGAAAAGGATTATTTTATGGTGGCTGGGAGTGTGTGGAAGGAGAATGGACAAAAGATAATATAAGGGCTGAGAGACTGGAGGTTCTTGACTGAGGATGAGGGTGGCAGGATCCAAGCAATGAAAATGTTTTAGTCTATTTGATTTTATACACAGGCCAGACATGTTTTTGTCAACTAGAGGGGAAGTTGTGGACAGTAATAAAGAGTTGGGAGATTTTGTTTGGGAGTGTGAAGGGCAGGAGTCAGGTGAGAAGGGTTATTCCTTCCCATGGAATGGGGAGGTTTGGGATTGCCTAGTTTAAAGACATATTTTAGAGTTATACAGTTGGGGCTGTTGTACATGGTAGTGGCAGACAGCTGCAATTAAAGGTGGAGGGCGATTCAAGAAGTTTCAGTCATGCAGAAAGTGTACTGGGAGATGAGACAGCACAGGAATGGAGGAGGGAGATTCTGTCAATAGGGATGACTGCAACTGGTGTATGAGGTGGGCAAGGGGGCTGGCAGAGGGTACATGGTTGTAGGAACAGATAATTAGGGATGGGTAGTGGAATGGGAGGAGACTAGGAATACATTTGGATTGCGGGCTGGTAATGGACTTCCCTATCATGGTTTGATAGAGTATAGACAGGGAGAGGGGGATAAGGGAATCCTGGATGGAGGACCTTCACTGGTCGAGTTTTCAACTGAATCTAGAGCATATGCTGCTGTTAAAGAGATAACTGGCAGGGTATATAAAATATTATATGAAAAACTGTGAGAGTCTAACAGAGGGGATTGGGAGGAGCTACTGGATATGCACTTTGCAGGGAAACGTGTGCGCCTCTCAAGTATGCAATAAAATCTAGAAGACGATTTATGATTTTTGCCTGGAAGTGTTTGCATGTCAACTTATACCCCATTTGGAGTCCAGAGAGTTTTTCCTCGGGTAGATGCCAGGTGTTGGAGGTGTGGTGGGGAGTTGCCTAGGAGCGTGTGTTTTTAGAGTGCAATGAGTTGGCAGACCTTGAAGGTTCCATGCAGACTATTCTGAAGTGCTGGGTGAGTGGATAATTCATGGCTAAGAAAGCTGATTTTTTTGAGCTAGGATACAGGATCTGACTTGACTTGATTTAATAAGGCCCTAAGTTTAGTTCTGGTGGCTGCCAAGGAAGCAATTACTGGAGGATAGAGACCAAAATCTAAACCAATTGTGCTTGGGGTGGTGAATGTTGTAGCAGAGGCAGAGAGAGGGAGCAGGAAGTAGAAAAGGGTGGGAGTACATTACATAGAACAAATAGAAATTGTGGGAATACATGCAGAAAATCTTTGAGGAGGAACGAGGTTTAAGAGTAGGCAGGATTTAAACAATGTACAGTTGCTTTGAATACGATACATAATATATGTGCATGTAAATGTGAACTTGGCAATATGATTTGATTACTTTTATGTAAATGTAAGTTTGCCTGTGTCACAGGTGATAACTCAATAAAGGTGTTTTAAAAGAGAGAGAAAAAAACAGGGTTAAAGTTTGTACTCCTGTGGCAGGAGAGGGCTGATTTCATCTATTTGAGCTGAGAATTTCTGGTAGAAAGCCTACTGCGTGCTTACCTGATTGGCCTTAGGGAATCGTTCGAGTAAGAATTATTTTTTTCTGATCGTACACAAAGCCTCTTATTTGCAGAAAGCTGCTCTAAGCACAGCGGTGGTTAGTGGTTCCTTGAATATACTCAATCACCAGAAGTTGAAATTTCCCTATAAAAAACTACCTTGGAACTTTACCTCAGTCCTGCACTATTCATGGGGCAGCATAAATGCATTTAGTTAGGATTGTTTAGATCTATATTACATTATAACACCCAGGACTATTGCTGCTCAAAGAACTTCTGGTTTGATGGATGCTGGGCAAATTTGCTGGACAGGCTAGCTGTAGATTACACCAAAGTTACGCACCCATCCCTCATCTGGTTACAAACACCTTCCAACTCCTATCCCTTGTGAGGTACACATTAGGACCTGCAACCATGGATAGGACTTTCCTGCTATTTCGGCATCTAGCTTGGTTGACATGGGCATCCTGAGGCAATGTAGCAATTGCCTTATATAGTCTGACAGCCACTTTACTTCTAGGACAGACAAATACACGTGAGTGATGTAGTTCGACATTGACACTGGAGGCCAGTTTCTCGCATACAGAGACAAAAAACACAACCAAGTATGTCTGTGACACACACCAATCACAGCACCTACAAAGGACTAGACACAGACCCACATATGCGGAGATGCTCACGTGTAATTTACCCAAACCTCAAAGGCCTCTCAGGGATGGTCCTCAGAAATTTCACATGCATGCAAACAAGACAATGTCCATCAAAACACAAAGCCACATCTCATTGTATCTGAACTACCAAAGCCGAAACACCCCACAACCCAATATTTCGGTCATAGGAGACTCCACTGAGAGACAGACTGATGCCCCTCTTACCACGCTAGATAAGAAAAAGGTTACATTTAGTTGCCTATCAGGGTCCAGGATCTACTAAATTATGCAAACACAAAGGCCATTTAACCCCAAGTATCAGTATTACTCTGCCATGGTCTATGTGGGTGTGAATGACCCGAGATATACCTTCTTGGACTATATGAAGAGATGCATGATAGAGCTCTCAGAATGTGCGTCATAGGTTGGTACTAGGCTATCGGCCCTAGGGCCGATACAAGTCTAGCCATAACAATTCCCTGGCTATTTCTTCCCACAGTATTTACTTCCCTGGACCCTGTCTAACAGGGCAACTGACGTGATCCCCAGGGTGAATTTCCTATCCACATGCAAGTATGAGTCTAACATTGTGCAGCATTCTACCATCTCCAAGGGTGATGACACAATATCAACAGAAAATGATCGACTAATAATTGGCTTAACTACTGGTGTCACACTAAAGGGATCCAATACTTGTTAGCCTTGCAGGACAAGGTTGACAGGCCATGCTGCTTTGCCAGGAATGGTATTCACCCTTCACCACTAGGATTTCGAATACTGGCCAAAACTTTATTCTTCCCTATAGTGCCCTTCTTAGGCATTGCCAAAGAGACAAACATTCCAACATAGCAAAAGCTACTTAGGACAAGCTAAAAGTGTTGCTGCTCAATGCTAGGAGTCTCAACAAGAAACTGCACTCCCTAGAAATGTTCCTCACCCTGGAGAATCCTGACATCTGTGCAGTAATGAAACATGGGTCAAAGTCATTGAAAGCACTTTGGCTGTCATAGCTATAATGACTTTCATACTTCCTGACCACCCATTGAACATGAAAGAGCAAAAGGTGCATCTACACAAGGGATAAGCACACCTCAGGGTTGGTCAAACAATATGACATGCTTGAGCTACCCCATGTCCGACTAACCATGGGAAAAATCCATTACCATATTCATACTAGCTACAGTTCCCCCAACATGAACCAGGAAACCCATACATCATACCTGAAAGCAACTACAGTCACTCACCATCCAGCCCAATACCATTTTTATGGTATTTTCATGGATGATTTTAATTACCCTCTTCATTAACTGGGAGGCATACACAGCCATAAACATGTAGAACCTAAGAATTGACTTTGTAATGTCAAATTCTCTGGAGCAGCTAGTCTGCACAAATATCCTAGATCTGATACTCACAAATATGGGTGAGTGCTGCATCCCCCCAAAAACAATCCCCCCGCCCAACTGTGATGTCGTCAATGGTAAGATCAGATCACAGATCATAACGTGGTCTCCCTTGAAATAAAGGTAAAAGTAGACTCCCCACCTAACTCCAAAAACTAAGAATGTTTCTAAGGCAAACTACCTCCTATTAAGTGACAACATATCTAGGTTCCAATCGCCCCCAAACACATTGAAGCCTATGCAGAGGCATACACAATAGCCCTGTATGACCATATAAATAACTGCAATACCTACTATAAACAGGAATCAAATCTGAGATGCACAGAAATTATAAACAAAAAAAATGGCCACCAAATGAAGCAAGAAACATGGGGATAGCTGCAGCTATGATCAGGTAAACTTTACATGAATCTTCTTTCTTTGTTTTCTACAAGAGAAACATAGCAGTACAGTACTTTTACAAGCCACAGAACCCAAACTCCAGACAACTGTCTCTGAAAACATTCACACTGCAGTGGGAAAGGGGGGGGGGGTTTAATAATCTCCATATTCTATATAATCTGGCTGCCACAGTCCTGCACTAAGTCAATTATCCATTGTTAGATACAATGCTCCATTATAAAGTTTCCCTGTTGCAGGCTCAAAATTCAATGCTATTTTGTAGTGGACAGTGTTTGAGTAGCGTTTATTCTCGCTTACTGACAGGTTTTTAAGGAACAAAATTTCACCACAAACTTGTGGGTCAGGTCTACTCTCAGAAGAGCTATAGAAACTATGGAGAATAGACAAGGATGAATGTTCAAAATAGACCCATGGTCTTGTTCTAAATTTTTGTCTACTTCCACTCTCTCTGCACCAGTTTATTTTATGTCTCTACCTCACAACCCTGTACTGCAATGTTATATCCTTTTTTTTAATTTTAATTGTACTTCACTATTGTTAAAACTATCTAAATATTTCCAAAACATACTGCAAACCAACCTGCATATGTGCAATCATGGCATGAGTTATTGTATCCATATTATGCAGAAGTATGACATTTTTGTTATAGATAAAAAAACATTGCTTGCTGCTGATGCTGTGGTTTTACAAGTACATTTTCCCTCCTAATAAGTTAGCAGACTAGAACAATTCTCACGCTGGCACCATTCTTCTGCTCATGCTAACAGTGCAGAAATCACAGAAATAAATGCCATCTCATGCAACCACTTGTTGCTCTTCCTAGATCTGGTTAGCTTTGCAAAGGTGCTGCCCCCCCCCCCCCCGTCTCTCTGCTGCCTTTTTTACTTAATGTACAAGGATTGGTTGTACTGGAAGACCGCAATATGGTCCATCCATCCACAATCCCTTTAATATGGTAAAAAGGAGAAATTAGCAGCAAAGAAGATAATCCTCTGTTCAATTAGAGGACCGGAGCGAACTCCCAAAAGCAAAGAGATTATATCATTCAAGCATTTATGAGACTATGCTATGTTTTTTTTTAGTTAAGGCTTCTGTTGTCCTTTCCTATGAGAAATTCATATGATCATAGGAAATAAATGACAATCATGCCAGAAGACCATTTCTGCCTTGCCATTCTTAGGCTCTGCCTCTTTTCAAGGAAAGCCAGGCAAGTCATACCGAGGTGAATTTGTGAACACCCATCTAAGTTGTTCAGCTCTTTTTAAATGCAGACTGTGTCACACTGCTTAATTTGAAGAGGGAGTCTGATCCAGAGAGGGGACAGGAGCTGCATGGCAATACATAGCTTTTTATAGTCATATTTATTTGATGAAGTAGATTTAGATCTTTGGCCCTAGTGTTAAACTGGACTGTCATTTACTGAGGCACAACCATCTACCCATGTACCTAGGTGTCTCAACATTTTCATTTTGAAGTATTATGTTATCTGTGCTTTAGGTAGGACCTAGGGTGCTTATCAAATGTTATTATTTGTGGTGGGAGATTGTCCATTTTTAGTATACAAGCTACTGACAAGTACAAGTTCCTTTTGGAGTGCATGCATGTCAGAAATGGACTTGACACCCTAGATTACAATCATCCATAAGTATGTCAGACAGAGATTCTCATTCGACAGTTGGAGATCAGAGAAATAGATACCAAACAACAAATGTCCAAGAACTGATCCCTTCAGGACTCCACTGGTTACTTTCATGTTCTCAGAGGATGCTCTCCCCACTCTCTGTGTAAGTTCTCTCTCTACACTAGTTTGCTCTCCATCTAATCAAATATTGGTCAATTTGGAGTTCATTCAAGCTCAGGTTGAAGAGTTTGAGGAGTAGGTCTGCCAATGCTGGCTTAGTGCTCTTAATTAGGCAACATGGTATGCTGTCAGGCCACATGGAGAAAGTTTTCTTAATTTTGGAAAGTATGCTGTCGCTTGTGATGATTGGTGGCACAACTCCATCAGGGAGCACAACTCCATCAGGGATAACTGGGTTTGGAATAGATGTCATGAAGTTGGCAATTATTAGCTAGCATTGTTAATGATGTCCACCGGATCCAATTAGTTGGTACATTCTGAGTAAGCCTGGAGCAAAGTTGGATATTATTTTTCTAACACAGAAAAGGATTTGTGCTCGTCTTCGGCTTCTGTGATTACACTGAGTATGTGGAATGCTTTCATTTGATCTTATGCCCCTTTTTAGATTTTTGTATCACTGTCTGATGTTTTTAGTTTGGGGAGGGGGTCTTTTGTTCTGCTATAGTTTTACGAATTTCTTCTTTTTATTACAGAATGTACTAATGCCAGAGGACCAAAATGCAGGTTTGCTTTAAACCACTGGCTTGGATTTGGTGGGAAGTTCCAATATGATACATTTATCCAGGAGTGAGAAGAACATTTCTGCATAACTCTTAATATTATCAACATTGTGGGTAATAACATTATACCTTAATTTAGAGACTTCATTATCTAATTTTAGGAATTTTGAATGTATAAACCCTTGAATTCTGTGATATCTGCTTCAATCAGTTTTTCATTCTGTGAAACGTGGACGAGCACACGCTGATGCTTCTGTAAATACATAGTCATGAGCCCACTGAATGCTGTCTTGCTACCTTATCAATTTACTGTTCCACTGTTTGAACTTTTTTCAGCCAAGGGAGTAGGCATAGGCTGACTTTTTTTCTTTTGCTTTTCTCAAATACAGTTTAGTAGGAGAAATTAAAACTGGTCATCAAATCTGTAACTATTTAAAGCGATACCCCCTACATAGGTATGCCTTTAGCTCATTATAATTGCTTTGTCTTGCTGGAACGTTTACCCTAGCAAGTCCAACTGTTGCTACTCTGGGGAAATGAGGTGGGCTTGATCAATGTAGATCACTTGAAAGAAGCTGAAATAAACTGTGGGGTACTAATTTTCCCAGCTGAAGCAGTCATGCTTATCTCACAGACCCCAGCTGTGGTTGTGGTGGGGTTGGGTTGATGACGGGACATAGTAATAATTACAAGCTTGTCATAAACTAAGGCCATTAGTTCAAGGGTTGATGACGGGACATAGTAATAATTACAAGCTTGTCATAAACTAAGGCCATTAGTTCAATCAACTGGATAGTCTCTCATGTTTACCCTATCCACTCCAGTTGTCTCTACTGTAGGTTGGGGTGGGGGATTTGTTCCTTGTCTATAAAATAAACTAATACATTAACTAGAACACTATGGCTTACATTTCATCTATAACATATCATCTCCTGTATAGTTTTCCTACTAGTGGTTAATGCCCGGCTGGACAGTGGTGTTTCCCCTTTCAGTTCCATATTTCCGCGACAGTCTCTCCGATTCTTAGAATGACTGAGATCACCATTCATGTGGCTTCTCTCTCTCCTCTTGCACAGCATCTCACTTTTCCTACAATTTTGTGACTGTGGGACTATTTTAAAAGGTGAGGTTGCCCCTATGTGGGTGCTATATTTAAATAAGAATATGGGAGGATGTGGAGATATCACGCTCTTCCACAGAAACAATGTTATATTGCTGTGGGACATGGTGTTTAGAAGAGCTGTATTGATTAGTTGTAACAGATCATCTACAGCTTAAGGTTACTGGGTCTGCATAATTCAAAGTGAAAACTCACTGTACCCATTCACAACATGGCTAGCAACCCATATGTTACTCTGGAAACAAATTTCAATAAACAAGCAGTCAGAAAGAAAGATCTTATGATTTGAAAGTTAAGTTTCAATGAATAAAACAGTTAAAACAATCTGGCTGCATCAAACAGTTCAAAATATGAAAAGCTGTATGTGAAAATTTAGAGAAAAATATAATTTCAGATTGTGTTATATTATAGTATTTAAGTGAAGAAAGTTAAGGTGGGCCTTACTCAGGTGTGAAAAATCCTGACACTACCCCAATCCCTATCCCCAAATCTATAAATTACATTACTAAAACCCCTTTCCCCAACAGTACCACTACAGAAGACAAAGGGACACAAAGCACACAACACTAAACATGGACAACCAGTCAACTCTATCCCCTAACCCTTTTTCTAACCATACTCAACACTTATGCAAAGCTCCAACTCCTATAGCAGTCGAACAAATCTTCACAGCCACTTTTTTTTATTAAAACAATTTCCTTCTCACTCCTGATTACATACATTATATAAAACTAATTGACACATATGTGACTCACAAATGACAATTCATTTTACTTTTTTTTTTTCCACACCCACAAAAGTTTCCAGCCAAATGAGTATTCAACCTTTTGAGTTACACCTATTTATACGTATATGTACATGTACCTATCTATATATGCATACACATTTTACACACATATTTATACAATATATATAGCTTTACATCAAATCATTGCATACCAAATCAGCAAACCACAGAGCGTTGAGACCAAAAAGCTGAAGTATCCAATCAATGAAACCTTACAATGCTGAATGCGCACGGCACTGAAATACCACTACGCATGCACCAACATAAACACTTACAAATGTTACAAAACAATTAAAAATAACCACTAAACTGACTACTATACACTTCACAATGCTTTTTGTTGGGAGCTGTGCCCCCTGCACCCCCCCAAAAACTTATATATACCAACTCCAAGATCGCACTACAATGGGGAAAAGACTAAATGTCCTGATCTGCACTGTACTGTGATCTCCACCAAAAATCCATGCAACAGATAAATTATCATAAAAACTTAAAACCTATAATTTACCTGTTCTCGTGAGTGAATTTACAATATCAGGGCACTTATGCTGGTGCATGCATAGTATTTCAGTGTTCTGAACTTTTGGCATTGTGACATGTCGCTGATTAGAAAGTTCGGCATTTTAGTCTCTAAATTCTATGGTTTGCTGATTTGGTATATGATGATTTGAAGGGGATCCATATACATACATACATGTATCGGGGGAGAGACAGAGCATGCTACTCATATACATGCAAAAACAGACCGTTATTCAAAGCTCCAGCTTCAGATTTATAGTTACTTGCACTGGTATTATGAACCCTAGAACATGGGATCTCCATGCTAAAAGCACATACTTCCAATGCTTGCATTGACAAGTAATTCGAGTGTGAAGACCATTTCCCTCCCGAGTGTAGATTGTCCACATATATTAAGTCAACCATTTGCTTAAAAAAACCCTCTTTGTGAAATTTACTGAGTAGCCTTGAAACAGAAAATAATTTTGTAATGTTATGCTAAGTACATTCCAAGGATAAGACTGCTTGGGAAAATATTCAGTTTTAGCACTTTGTCTTTATTGTAATCCTTTCATTCTCTCAAAACTATATCATTTACCCTTGCAGGAGTCCATTGTTACATGTCTAACAGTGCCAGTGAACAGGTCACAGTGCTCATATCTGTACTTCTCATAATTGCTTGCTTTCTTTTCTCAAGAGTTCAGCACTTGTCAATTTCCCTTGGCCAAGCTTCTGCATTTGGCTCTGTTTCTGTCCCAACCAATCCATCTCATTCTAAGAGAATCCAGCTGGTGCTTTCACAGTTATCTTGCATTCTTCACAATTTAATTTCTTAACCCATTTAACTTAAGGAAATTATGACAAACCATATCCTTGTATCACTCTATATTCTTTAGTCTGCTCTGCTCCCAGCAGCTATTTTTTTTATTGTTCAAGCCAGTTAAGTCCTAACAGTCTCAAACATACAATGTATGACTATACTTCTAGATTTAATCTTTATATTTAGAAACACATGCCCCTGGATACTCAAAAGCCTGCACAGAGTGCAAGATGAGTGCAGGAGCTCACGTAGGCAATATGTCTGCCGTGCGATCCAGAAACAGCAGGCAGGGGCGGGCACGAGAGCTCCAGCACTAATCCGGCACGGATTAAGCCCTGGTATGCAAACCCTAATTTGCAAGAGAAATCCATGTAAATGAGGTGATTTTGCAATCCAGGAAGCTTGCAATAGTCTGTGCAAGTCTAGTGCAATCTGCAGAAATTAAATGAGTACATTTCTGCAAATTCCAAAATGCAGCTAGGACAGCTCCAAATAAAGGCTGCATATCATTGAGGAAGCATGCCAATGGCCAATTATAAGGCCAATGGCATTGCAAACTGTTTAAAAAAATAAAAAAAATCAACTTTTATTTTTTTTTTCTGCCGATCTCGGCTGTTTAAGCATAGGGCAGTGGCGCGCAAACGGGATCGGGGGAAAATAAGAAAATAAACTTAAAATGAGCGTTCTAACTAAAAGCAGTATTCTGCCATGCAAGTCAATGGCAGGCATAAGACAACCTGGCCAGTGAGTAATGGTTACTAAGGGGGGAGGCTGAGTGTGGGACATGTAACTATGCATTAGAAGGCAATCCTATGCAAATGAGGGGAAAGATAGTGAATCACAGATTTCCCTAGGGTGTGAGGCAGGTCCCAACAGTGTAAGAGTATGAATAGCTGGGTGTAAGACTAGTATATAGGTGACATTATGGGGGGGGGGGTGTCAGGCACACTAAGTGGATTGGAGCCCTGTGGCTCAGGATTGCTCCTAGCTTAGCACAGCTAAGCTAGAGGTGTGTCCAAACTGCCTAGCACTCTTTAGAGTGTAAGAGGATATGTGCGCCACTCACCAGGTCTTACAGGAAGAAAAAGAAAGTTAAACCAGGAAATCGCAGCTCTGTGCACATTTAAGCACTCCTTTTGTGTGGCACGCACACGGGCTTAAACAGGGAGGCAATGGGAAGGGAAAACAGCAGTAGGAAGGTAATCAAGGAGAACTAGCTTAGCTGGCAGGTGAAATGTACCAGAATCAGCCAATTACACAGACAGCAGACCAGACCAGCCCAGCCCACTACTCTACTATAAACTAAACAAACACCTTCCCCTCTGGTGTTTCCACACTCTACACCATAGGTGTATACAAGAGGGAACATTTTAACAAACAAACCTACAAAATGAGAAGGGCTGCAGCAGGCAACATAGAACATATGCAAGAGGCTGAGGGTGGTGAGGATGTGAATGCTGCCGAACAATCCACAGAGAGGAGACAGAGAAGAGTGTACAGACCCAGGGTAACCTACCAGGGGCTACATGAGCTGGAGATAGTGGAGCACTATAGGGTGGACAGAGACCCTCTACAGCAAATTGAGCTGTGTCGGCCACACCTGACACACCAAATGGGCCGAAGGGAACCCATTCCAGTGGATACCAAGGTATGTGTAGGCCTAGGTATACTAGCCACAGGTACCTCCCAAAGCACAACTGGGGATATCATGGGGATCTCACAGGCATCAGCATCCAGAGTCCTCCACCAGTTCCTGGATGCCATGGCAGCACATGCCAGTGAGCACATATATTTCCTCAACACACGTGAAGTGTTGACCAGCAATATGCGTCTCTTCCACCAAACAGCAGAATACCCTGGGGTAGTGGGTGCTCTAGACTGCACACACATATGCATCAAAGCACTACCCGGTGAGCAGGGCAGGGCTTACATCAACCGCAGGGGCATCTCCTCCATCAACTGCCGGGTCGTATGGGATGCCCAAGGCATTAAAATGAATGTGTGTGCTGGCTGCCCCGGAAGCTATGATGACTGACACATATGGCATCTGACGCAGCTGTACTACAGATTTGAAAATGTGGACATCCCCTACGGTCACCTAGTGGAGGATGCTGGATACCCACTGGAGCCGTGGCTGATGACAACCATCAGAAATGTGCACACACCTGAACAACAACGCCATAATGAGGCACACTCACAGGCCAGACATATAATAGAGCATGTGTTTGGGATGCTCAGGTCACGGTTCCGGTGTCTGGACACATCCGGTGGAGCCTTGCAGTATTCACCAGCTACATGTATCCAAATTATGGTATGTGCTATGCTTCAATATGATCCTGTGGAAACAGCTGCAGCAGGAACAGCATGGGGCAGGGCCACGCAGCCCCCCCACCAATGCCAAGGCGTGGGCAGGCAGAGCGACTTAGAGGAGCAACCTGAGCTTGCCCCAGTAGGCAGGAGGAGGAGTGCCCAGTATGACCTGGCCTTGGCAAAGAGGCAACGCATAACATATGCACTGACACAGTAGGGACCCAGGGAATGACACCTCTCTCTGACTCGCACAGACAGTAAAAGGGATGCCAAACATGACACTACCTGTGCTCAACCATGTATAGGGAGTGTACTATGCGCATCTGACATAGGCAGCCCTCCAGCACCATCCTCAAGTCTGGCACACCCTCAAGGTAAGTCAATCAACCTACCAATTGCCAAATGGAGTAGAATGTGTTGTTACCTGTAGCTATGGTATGGATGTGAGCATGCAAGGGAATTGGGTGGGTGAATGTTATGGCAGCAGGGAGACACTCATAGTGGCACCATGACATCTGTAACACATACTGGAGTCACCATAGTAGCCGGTACTACACAGGGTGACAAAACCCACCTCAGGAAATGGGCCGAGTGACATGTGTGCCCATAAGACCCACACATGCCTGTCAGGAAGGTGCACATAACCAACAGTTTCAGCCAGCAGGACAGGTGTAGACAAACAAACAAATGTGTACTATGGCCTCTGAATAAGCCCTATGGGTAACTCCTCCCACAGGCCTATACAGACAGACTACAGCAGGCCAGGCAGTTAGATATACGTTGTGAAGGCTAGGAAGTCAGAAACTAATATGTAGGTAATTAAAGCTAGGACCTGTAGTACAGTGGTATGCCTCTAGCCAGCACAATAGATAAGACTACAGACTGAAAAGGAGTACATGACATACCAGTACAGTCCTAGCAAATCTGTACAAGTGGCAGGTGTGCCCCCCCATCCTATGTACACATAGTAACAGTCAGGTATGCCCCGCCCCACTCCTGTGTAGAAATGTAGAAACAGTCAGGTGTCGCTCCCCCCCACTATGCAGAAATGTAGCAACAGTCAATGCCAAATGACTGATGGATACCAAACAGACACAGCATGCTACCTGTCGGTGTACAACACAAACGTCAGCACCACAGTGCAAACTACCTGGACTTGATCCAGCAGTACAGATGGCCATACTGGGCATGCTCACACACAGAGGAATGAAGGCAATGTCCGTCAACAACATAATGAAAGGTCATACTGGGCATGCTCAAACACAAACACATGAAGGCCACGTCTGCAAACACCAGTGGACCAGCCATATCTGTCAGCCACAGTTCTTAGTGCAGACATGTCAGTATGCACCACTCCTGCCTCTCACACACAGTGGATAGGAATACAGACACATATGTAAGGACAACACACTATAATAAGCCAAAGGTAGATGGACATAGATGTGTGGAACAGAGTGACTGTGACAAGGAGCCATCCGGACATGTCCCACCCAGCACACAGCCAAAGGGCCCCAAACACATGAGGTACAGATGTCACTCACTGCAAATACTAGCCACCAGTATCTGTCAGCATGACAGACTATGTGGTACATGTGCCAGCTGTGCAACATGACTGTAAAAGGAAGTAGTCATCTAGTAGCTGTATACACGTACCTGTGACATATGACCCTGTGTGTGCCCGCATGTGGCATGCCAACCCCTACATGAATGAGTTATGGCCCTCCCATTAGCAGTCTTATGGCAAGCCTGCTGAGGTCATCCAATGTGCAATGTGTAATACACCTTTGGTAAAGCTGTAGCCCAGTAATCTCCATGGCGCTTCCCATAACTGTGTACTGCTATAGTGATAAACTCGTTAGGTAGTAGTTCTAACCCCAGACATGGCAATTGTGTGTGTGTGTGTGTGTGTGTGTCTGTGGAGGGAGAAATGCTTTTTAGGCTACTCACACTCCGTATAATTCAGATACTCAATTCTGGCAAGTCTGCTGCTGTCACTCATCTAGAAATATACCTCTGGGAAAGTCATAGCCAAGTAATCTCCATAGCGCATCCTGTAACTGCGTACTGCTGTAGTGTGATAAAGTAGTTGGGTAGGTGTTCTAACTCCAGACCTGGCAACTGTGTGTGTGTGTGTGTGTGTGACTGAGGAGAGAGCAATGCTTTTTACTCTACTCACACTCCGTACAACTCATATACTCAACTTTGGCAAGGTTGCTGATGTCACTCACCTAGAAATACACCTCTGGGAAATTCATAACCAAGTAATCTCCGTAGCACATCCTGTAACTGCATATTGCTGTAGTGTGATAAAGTAGGTAGGCAGGTGTTCTAACCCCAGAGCTAGCAACTGTGTGTGTGTGTGTGTGTGCATGACATGTGTATATGTTAATCTGCCATTGCTATCTACAGATGTATGGCCATATATACCTATATAGATTTATAGATTTGCTAATATATACATAACTATGTCTGTATACACTTACATAGATATGAATCTGCGTAGACATATGTAACATGCTGTTTATATGTAGACATACAGGTGTAGACACGTGTCGATTTAAGCATATGCATGCATATATGTGCATATATATTGATATATGTATATAGTTTTACACATTTATATATATATATATATATATATATATATATATATATATATATATATACATAAAATGTTGCATCTGTTTAGCGAATATATTTCCACACATACATCTAGATGTTGGTATACATTCTCTGTACTGCTGCATGACTGGACTGAATATGTTTCTGAAAACATCAACTCTCTTTGCATTTGTCATGGCTTAGTGGTAAATCACTTTGTCTATGGTGTACAGGGTCCTTGGTTTGAGCCTTGCAAGACCTGTTTATTTTGTTGCTGCACAGAACATGGCCTGTTGGATACACAGTGAATAAGGCACTTTAAAGCAGTAGTAAGTAGGTTTGCGCAGAGCTAAGCAATGCCTACTCAGGTTAAGTAATTTGGCAACTAACTGAATAGAAGAAACTGTAACCAGACTTTAGCAGTGCTTACCTCCACACAAACCCACGTACAACTGCTTTAAAGTGCCTTAATCACTCTGTATCCATCAGCCCTTGTTCTGCCTAGCAACAAAATAAACCTCTGCTAGGCTTGAACCCAGGACCATGTACACCATATCCAAAGTGATTTACCTCTAAGCCATCTCAGATATACATAACCCTGCTGTATTCAAACATATCACCCAGCCCAGTCATTCAACAGTACAAAGAATGTATTCCAACATGTAGATGTATGCGTGTGTGAAAATATATTAACGTCTACACATTTACAACATATTGATATATGGAGATAAATGTTTATATATTCATATACACATATATTTAAGCAGATATTGATATCTATACAGGTATATACGGACATACAACTGTAGATAAAGTGGGAACACAGCAGAAACATACATGTCCACATGCAACATTAATGGGATTGACGGGCACTAACAACATATGTCATGCACGAATAGGTATCCCCCCCCACAGCCAAACACGTCTGCCCTGCAATACACTACCAACTGTTGCAGATCCCATAACCAGGACCTTATACGGCAAGAGCACAAGATGTTAACAGTACTCCATCCCAGCTGTATGATGTCAGGCTGTTATGAGTGACATGTCATGCAGTACAGTCAGGCTCATAATGACTCATTTTGCAGTCATCTGTTACCTTTGTTAGCCAGAGTCCCGCCTGTTGGCCTGTACGTCAGAGATGTAGATGCCAAACAGTGGTCCCAGGACTGAACCCTGAGGTGCTCCACTTGTCACTTGTCTGGGGATGGATTTGGAGGTCAGTTACACCTACAGTCTGGGTTCTGTCAGTAAGCCATGTGGCAAACCATCGAGTGGCATAGGGATGTATGGCCGGATTAGTATGTTAATCTATGTTTCCTGACTGGGTGATGGTGTTGAAGGGCTTGGCAAGGTCCACATAGGCTTTGTGGACTGCCTTACCCTCCTCAACAGCTATGCAGACTGAGTCAAAGAAGTCAATCAGTTTCGGGAAACAAGACTAGCCCTCCATGAGCCCAATCTGTGTGGGGTCCAGTGTTTGAGGGTTGCCAATGTCTGTGTTCAAAAAATCCCTGATAATGCATTCCATGGCCGTGCAGATCAGGCTCGTCAGACTGATGTGACAGTAGTTCCAGGGATCACAGGTGGATCCCCCGTTGTGGAGTGGGATAACTGCAGCTGTGCGCCACTCAGTGGACACCAGGCCTGATGCGAGGCTTAAATTACACATGACAGATAGGTGAGTTGCCATTGCATTTTGTAGTTCATGGAGTACACAGCCCAGGATGTCATCTGGTCCCATGGATGCTGTATTCTTAGTTGTGGATAGTGCGGTTTCTGCCTGTGTGGCCGTGAGTACTGGGCAATGGAACTCTTTTTGTATTAATATGGGCCCTTTTGGGGGTGAGAGGGGGTGAATGCGGCACTAAATCAATCTGTCAGGATATTGGCACATTCCGTGGGAGCAGTCTATGTAATGCCATTCTGCTGCAGCTCAGAGCACTTCTGAGCATTGCCAGTTAGAATTTGGACATAACTATAGAATTCTGTGGAATCTATGGCGATTTTAGTTACATAACCAGCTTTGGAGGATTCCATGAGGGATCTCAGCGTCTTACTGGGGCTGGTAAGGGAGTTGTTTGCAGCCTTGGATTATCCTTTTTTCTTCAACAGTGTCTACTGTCTGTTGTATCCTCTGTTAATGGCAGGTGACCCAGACTGGCTTGCTTATTTGGGAGGTGAGCATTGTGGTTCTATGTGGGATGTCAGGAATCATGCACAAGTGGCTGTGCTCATACAGTGCCTTAGTGCAGGATTCATCAATTGAATTGTCAGCTCCCGTCTCCATGGGTGTAACAAACATTGTCACTTCTGCCTTGAGTAGCATGAAGTTGGCCTTGGAGAGGTTTTTTATGGACAACTGTATATACATTCCTTTCACGTGTTCAGTTTGATTAGTCTATGGTGGGATTACTTTGGTGAAACTGCAGTCTCATGTCTTTTGTGATGGCTTAGTGGTTAGTTACTATGACTATCGTGTACAGGATTCCAGGGTTCATGATCTGCAGAGGCAGGTTAATTTTGTTCTGGCAAGAACAGCAGTCAATGCATACAGACTAATTAGGGCAATTTAGGTTAGTCACACTCAACACAATTCAAATGACCAACTTTGGCAATCCTGCTGATGTCAATCACTGTGAAGTACACCTTTGGGGAAAGAGTACTCCAGCAATCTCTGTGGTGTGTGCTATAACAGCTTAATGCTGTAGTGTGATATATAACACTGGTAGGGGTTATATTCTCACACATGGGAGTTGTGGATGCTTTTGTGTCTGTTCCTATGCCTGTGTAGACAGCAATGCATGTTTGGCTAGTCACACTCCCAATTCATTCGCACTACTTCGGCAATCCTGCTGATGTCACTCACTGTGAAATAAACCTTTGGGGAAAGAGTACTCCAGTATTCTCCATGGTGCATTCTATAATGGTATAGTGCTGTAGTGTAATAACTAGTTAGGTAGGGGTTCTAATCCCAGATGTGACAGGTGTATGTGGGTGTGTGGGTCTCTCTCAATGTGCTGTTTGTCTTTCATGTTCTGTGTGGAGGTGGTTGTGTGCAACAACTCGACTCAATGTTGAGTGTGTTTTTAATATTTCTTATATGGTGCCCCTAGCATACATCACAATATCCACAGTGCAGGGATAACAGATGTGATATCAGTACATAGTCAGTCATGGGTTCGATACCCTTTTCTTTGCCTCTGTCTGCCTCTCTCACTCCCTCTCTGGTGAATGTGGAGACTTGCACCTGCTTTGCTTAGGCGGCATGTGTATTATCAGTGATGCTCATGATCAGCTGATGGCCTCTGCATGGATTACAGCCCTTCTCTAGCTGACTGCATGTGGAACAGCTGTGGTAACATTCCCATAGCCAATTGCATGGAAACACACTCCAATATCTAGGAACATCATGTTGGTGTTGGGCGTTTTCATTCACTGTGAGCAGGAACTAGATCTGTTGTTTGGCAAACAGCTTCACAGATGGATTGGGGAATTACCTCTGACAACATACACTGTGGAAACAGGCCAACACACAGGAGTGAGATGTGCCTGTCCTGACTACAGACTAAGTGCTGCTGTACTGCAGTTGGGGTAATATTGGTTTAACAGGGTATGTGTGTGGGTATGGTTGTCCTATATGTTTTAATACTTGTCATGTCAGTGCTATGTTTATGAGGAATCCCCATCTGTAGGGTCATCTGCAAACTGGGCAGTGTGTGGTGCCTTGTCTTCCTTGCGTTACCCACAGAGCACCTATCTCTCAATTGCAGAAGATAGTGTGAGCATTGCAGTCAGTAGATGGTGACAGCCGAGAGAGTTACTGACGTCATATCCCACATAGGACATATGTTGCATCAAACCCTGGTTATGATGGGAAATGTATGAGGTTATCACAGCGACATGTCAATATTGGCCCTGTGTTTGTGCCCCCACAACCCTGTCAACCTTTGTACATATGTCATGCAGTAGGGGGGTCATATGTTCTGTACACCATATTCAATGACAGCATATGATAAGCCAGTGAGATATCAGACTGCTACATATGTTATGTATAGTAGGGGTTATATTTGAGGACATAGCCTGGGCATTCTGTGGTTGTGTGTACAGTACTGAGGTATGTGCACGTCTGGTAATTGTCGACAGTGTGTGTATAGGTCATATGTACCTTGGCCTGTGTAGAG